>NC_061514.1:92515833-92549154 GCF_022539505.1 Lolium rigidum | reverse complement strand
AATTCATTATGCTACTCCTCAAAGATATAATTTTAGCAGGGGGATAATATCTACCAATAAAAGCATCCTTGCATTTAGTCCGGGAATCAATACTATTCTTAGGCAGAGATAGCAACCAATCTTTAGCTCTTCCTCTTAATGAGAAAGGAAACAATTTTAATTTTATAATGTCACCATCTACATCTTTATACTTTTGCATTTCACATAGTTCAACAAAATTATTGAGATGGGCAGCAGCATCATCGGAACTAACACCGAGAAAATTGCTCTCTCATGACAAGATTAAGTAAAGCAGGTTTAATTTCAAAGAATTCTGCGGTAGTAGCAGGTGGAGCAATAGGTGTGCATAAGAAATCATTATTATTTGTGCTAGTGAAGTCACACAACTTAGTATTTTCAGGGTTGGCCATTTTAGCAATAGTAAATAAAGCAAACTAGATAAAGTAAATGCAAGTAAACTAATTTTTTTGTGTTTTTGATATAGCAAACAAGACAAGTAAATAAAGTAAAGCTAGCAACTAATTTTTTTGTGTTTTGATATAAGTGCAGCAAACAAAGTAGTAAATAAAATAAAGCAAGACAAAAACAAAGTAAAGAGATTGAGAAGTGGAGACTCCCCTTGCAGCGTGTCTTGATCTCCCGGCAACGGCGCCGTGAAAAGAGCTTGATGGCGTGTATTTCACACGTTCGTTGGGCAACCCCAAGAGGAAGGTATGATGCGCACAGCAGCAAGTTTTCCCTCGAGAAAGAAACCAAGGTTTATCGAACCAGGAGGAGCCAAGAAGCACGTTGAAGGTTGATGGCGGCGGAATGTAGTGCGGCGCAACACCGGAGATTCCGGCGCCAACGTGGAACCTGCACAACACAACCAAAGTACTTTGCCCCAACGAAACAGTGAGGTTGTCAATCTCACCGGCTTGCCGTAACAAAGGATTAACCGTATTGTGTGGAAGATGATTGTTTGCAGAGAAAACGAGTAAAACAAGTATTGCAGCAGATTTGTATTTCAAGTATTAAAGAATGGACCGGGGTCCACGAGTTCACTAGAGGTGTCTCTCCCATAAGATAAAAGCATGTTGGGTGAACAAATTACGGTCGGGCAATTGACAAATAGAGAGGGCATAACAATGCACATACATGACATGATAAGTATAGTGAGATTTAATTGGGCATTACGACAAAGTACATAGACCGCCATCCAACCGCATCTATGCCTAAAAAGTCCACCTTCGAGGTTATCATCCGAACCCCCTCCAGTATTAAGTTGCTAAACAACGGACAATTGCATTAAGTATGGTGCGTAATGTAATCAACAACTACATCCTCGGACATAGCGCCAATGTTTTATCCCTAGTGGCAACAAGCACAACACAACCTTAGAACTTTCCGTCACCTGTCCCGGTGTCAATGCAGGCATGAACCCACTATCGAGCATAAGTACTCCCTCTTGGAGTTAAAAGTAAAAACTTGGCCAGAGCCTCTACTAGAAACGGAGAGCATGCAAGATCATAAACAACACATGTATAATAACTTGATAATTAACATGACATGGTATTCTCTATCCATCGGATCCCGACAAACACAACATATAGAATTACGGATAGATGATCTTGATCATGTTAGGCAGCTCACAAGATCCAACAATGAAGCACAATGAGGAGAAGACAACCATCTAGCTACTGCTATGGACCCATAGTCCAGGGGTGAACTACTCACTCATCACTCCGGAGGCGACCATGGCGGTGTAGAGTCCTCCGGAGATGAATCCCCTCTCCGGCAGGGTGCCGGAGGAGATCTCCGGAATCCCCCGAGATGGGATCGGCGGCGACGGCGTCTCGGTAAGGTTTTCCGTATCGTGGTTTTTCCCATCGGGGGTTTCGCGACGGAGGCTTTAAGTAGGCGGAAGGGCAGGTCAAGGGGCGTCACGAGGGGCCCACACTATAGGTCGGCGCGGCCAGGGCTTGGGCCGCGCCGCCCTATAGTCTGGCCACCTCGTGGCCCCACTTCGTGTGTTCTTCGGTCTTCTGGAAGCTCCGTTGAAAAATAGGGCCATGGGTCTTCGTTTCGTCCAATTCCGAGAATATTTCGTTACTAGGATTTCTGAAACCAAAAACAGCAGAAAACGAGAACCGGCACTTCGGCATCTTGTTAATAGGTTAGTTCCAGAAAATGCACGAATATGACATAAAGTGTGCATAAAACATGTAGGTATCATCAATAATATGGCATAGAACATAAGAAATTATCGATACGTCGGAGACGTATCAAGGATATGCTTAGGGCTTGTGCCCTAGACTTCGGAGGATCATGGGAAGAACATTTACCACTAGCAGAATTTTCATACAATAATAGCTATCAAAGCAGCATCAAGATGGCACCGTTCGAAGCTCTGTATGGAAGGAAGTGTAGATCACCGATATGTTGGTATGAAGCCGGAGCAAGCAAAGAGTTTAATCCTGATTATGTCAAGGAAAAGCAACAAATCATTGACATTATAAGAGATAGGCTCAAGATCGCCCAAAGCCGACAGAAGAGTTATGCCGATCAAAAGAGAAGAACATGGGAGCCACAAGTTGGAGACATGGTATATCTCAAGGTGAGCCCGATTAAAGGACTTCAGAGATTTGGAGTAAAGGGAAAGTTAAGCCCTAGGTACATCGGACCTTTCAAGATACTGAGTCAGAACCGAGGGTTAGCTTTTGAATTAGATCTACCGGGAAGGCTAGCTCAAGTTCACAATGTATTCCATGTGTCACAACTCAGAAAATGCTTAAAGACCCCAGATGAGCCAATATCACATGCCGAGCTCGAGTTACAACCAGATTTGACTTACATCGAGAAGCCGACCAAGATTCTCGAGGAGAGCCGGAAACAACTCAGAAATAAAGCTATCAAGTACCGCAAGATACAATGGAAGCATCATCCCGAGAGGGAAGCCACTCGGGAAAAGGAAGAAGACTCGAGGAAAACATAACCCGAACTGTTCAGGTATTACAACCACAACTTCGGGACGAAGTTTTCTTTAAGGGGGAAAGGCTGTAATGTCCCATGTTTAGAGACGATCGAGGGGTAGATTTTAGAAAGGGATGTGCATTGCATTGCAAATTCTGGGGAAATTTAGCGCTTTTTAATAAAACTGCATTGAAGGGGGACAAGTTTCTCTCTCGACACCTTACAGGGTTAGGGTTTCGAGAGTGCGACAAACTTGTATCTCACCTAACTAGTTTAGGGTTTTGGAGAAGAGAGGGGGAAGTTTGCATCACAAACTTAAGTTGCTTGGTTGAATTCGAAGTTAAGTTGTATGATTGAATTCAACTCAAAGTTGAAGTTGAAATTCAAATTCGAACATAAAAACAAATATCTCATAAATTAATTATAAGGAAATTCATTAAGATAATAATAAAGAGATAAAGTATAAATAATACACATAATAATTAAAGCTCATTAGAGAAAACCTTGAGCTTTATTGATCATCACACAATTTACATTGTCATTACAATATTCATAAAGAAAATAAATGAATAATACAACACATTACAAGAATTGCTTAAAAAGAAAAAGAAAATTACAAGTAAGAAAAATATATCCTAAGCTACAAGTTAATCTTGAGCTTGAAGATCTTCATCTTGATCAATTTCATGATCCCTGCATATAAATCACACAAATAGAACATTGTGCCAAGTGGCAATGCCAATTGGCAGGTTAGCAAAAAAATATTGAATCATGAGAGGATATGATCAGGACTGCCGAGCTGATCCACTCTCTCAGCCAAGTGCAGGGCATCAGCAGACACACACACACAGCCTGCTCACAGGGTTGTGTGCATGCAACACACATACACAGTGAGTCACCCAAAGTGAAAGGTGGAGCTGTCGACCAGAGGAGCAAGAGCCAACCATATAAAAACTTTTCCACAACAAACCCTAGCTCATTCATCGACCAAGCAGCAGGGTAAGTCACCAGGCATCAAGAACAGCTAAGAACACCAAGAACAGATGAACAGCTAGAGCTGTTTCATCCATTCCCAATCACCAGAAAATAAACCAAGAGATCAAGCTTGCAAGGAGGAGCAGGGCAAGCCAAGAACTCAACCAACAGCTGAACCTCTACACCAACACACTATTTCTAGGAGCTGGAGTGAGGTATAAATATGATCATGAACAGACCAAAAGGTTCTGCTCATATATTGCACAGGCATGATCTCCAGCACACCAAAAGGGTAGATACCCTATGTTTGTGTCATCATATGGCTATCTAGTCATTTGGTTCAAGCAAACATAGAGAACAGCCAGTAGAGATCATCCAGGAAACACTGGTGGTGTCCACACATGGACACAACCAGAGAAATCCAACATGGATTCAAAAGACCTGGCCAGCTACCAGGTTCACTTGACAACCTAGAGCTAGCTAAGCCATCAGACATGATAGACTATCATGTGTCTATCTAGGTTTGTCAACATCAAATGCATCTGGCAACCAAATATGGTCAGGCCAGTGAGCAACAATCCACCACAGCAAGTCCCTGAGAGGGGGGAGCTACCATGACAGCACCAAGTGGCTGTCAAGGCCACCTCAACCCACAGCCAAGACATCCAGCCGAGTACATCATCACCCGGGGAGGGGTTCGAGTAAGAGCTAGGGTATCCAACATATGTTGGCAACCCTCTAGCTTCATTTAATCAAACTGTATGATCATTACTGCTCAGCAGTTCACATCATTTATCCACTTAGCCAAGCAAAATAACACAGATAAATGAATATACAAGAAATCAATACACCAGAGCTTTGCTAATGATCCAGAGGATCACTGCAAGCATCAGGTGATGCTTGAGCAAGCATCAACATACATCAGCACAAGCACAAGTGTCACACAGACCTCAGAGGGAACACCAGATAAGCACTGGCAGCTAGCAAGCATACAACCAACAAGCCAGTGGTGATCAATTGATCACTAGAGCCTGCTATAGCATACCAAGCATGCTAGAATCAATCACTGGCATCACACAGGAGCTTGGTGAATTAAACAGTCACATATAATAAATAGATGCTTCACAGATAATCAAATATTCATCCATGAATGTATCCAGAGCACATCAAAG
This sequence comes from Lolium rigidum, assembly GCF_022539505.1. Taxonomy (NCBI): domain Eukaryota; kingdom Viridiplantae; phylum Streptophyta; class Magnoliopsida; order Poales; family Poaceae; genus Lolium; species Lolium rigidum. Next base: position 92,544,055 of record NC_061514.1, on the reverse strand, counting down.
GCATGATGAGCCACTGGATTAAGATGCACAAGCAAAGCACACACCAATTTATTCTTAATAAACATTATAAAGCCAATTCATGCCCAATTGAGCACAACCATAAATATGAGCACCAGAATAAGTCACAGTAGCTCTGGTACTTGCAAACTTGCAAGAAATTGCACACAGTAATCATACCAGAGTATCACACATAATCACACTTGGATTCCAGCCAGCATAGCAACTAGAATAGAGGCATAGATCAGGAAATGGGAGAGAACAGCAAGCACTGGCATTGCCAGGGTAACACTAGCTAAAGCCAGTAGGGCCAGTAGCAAGAACAGCCGCAGCACAGTTTTAACCATGGCAGTAGAGCAACAGCAGCAGCTAGCCAAAGACACAGCAGTAGCCACACGCCTGCACAGCAAACCCTAGTGGCGGAGCATGCCAGAGAAGGAAGAAGGAGGGGTTAATGGAGGCGAGTACCTGGAGCAGGGCACCGGCGTGCCATGGCGGCACGGCGGCACAGGCCAACCACGGCAGCGCCAAGCCGCGCCTGGCCTGGCGTCGCCAAGCGCGTGCGCTCCATCACCACGTCAACGCCACGGCGGCGTCACGGCACCAAGGCCGCCGATGGGCGACGCATCACCGCCCGACAGAGCGGGAGAACGCGTCGGGGGCGAACGGAGATGGTGGCGAAGGGCAAATCGAGCCGGAAGTTCTTATGCGCCGTCGTGAGGCGCACCAGATCCACCGCAGCTCAGCGCCGGTGATGGCCGGAGTTGGCCGGGATAAACCGGCGAAGGGGGCGGCGACGCGGGATCGCCAGAGAGACGCGAGAGATTAGGGTTTGGTCGCGCGTGAGAGGAAGAGGGTGGAATGGGGCTGGTCGAGCCGGACCGGACCGGTCGGTTCGATCTAACCCGCCGGGTTGCACCGACAGTGGGCCCGGGGGCATTTTTGCCATTTCACAATTCAATTAAAATGCATAAACTTTGGAAATGCACAATAAATATTTAATAGCTCTAAAAAAATAATTAAAAATATGAAAATTGATCAGCATAAAATTCTCTACTTAAATAAAATATCAAAAGAGGTTTTTTAAGACAATCAAGGATAAGTCTTAATTTGATAATTTAAATAATTATTTAAATCACACACAATATTTGCAATAATGAAAATCAGTCCATTAATATCTTTGGACTATAAAAAACACCTTGACAACATTTCAAGGTTGTATTTTATCCTAAACAAAGTATTCCTAAATTGTTCTTAGTATTAACCTTCCTCATAAAATAACAACGACATCGGAAGGGGGAAAACAAACCCTAAAACTGGAATCATGCATAATTGCTTCTTTAACCATTGCCCTTATCGGACAATGATGCTATTTTTCAGAACCAGAGGACAAGGGTCAGTCCACACCATCCAACTGCAAAACTTTGCAGTGTTCAGGCAAGTTCATCACTTGCTCATGTCATTTGAGTATTTCTATCAAATTACTTGCAAAGTATTATGGTTATCACTATTGCATAAAAACCAAAACCACTACTTTCATAACTATAAATATGACTATGTGGTGGGCAATGGAACCATGGATTGTGTTGATATGGTGGAGGTTCCATTGCACGGGCTTATATCCATCTAGGATTAAACAACAAATGTCGCCAGTGATTCTTGTGCCGTAATACCCGTGTTAACCATAAGATCCGGAGTGGGACGGAGTAGTCAAAAGTGTTTCCACCTCTCGTTCATCAACGGATGCGCTTTACCGTAGACACTTGTATCTGTCAGGGCAAGCGGTTGGCTGGGGAAGCCTTAAGTCCCCACGGCATAGTCCGTAGACACTTGTCGCTCTAAGTGCAAGCGGTTGGCTGGGGAGGCCTTAAGTCCCCACGGTATTGCGGTCTATGATGGGTTGCAGCTACCGGCGAAGGAGTTTGGTTCGATCCCAAACTGTCGTCGTGGTCGGGGTCCACCCATGAGTGGGAATAATGGGACCGGCGAGGACCCAGGGTCGGGGCATGCAACAACGGGTGGGTGTTCGAGGTAGCGGAGGAACATGATTGGCTAGACCTTATACCGGGCCTCACACCGGAGGAAGTGTGGACGGGAAAGCTGCCCGGTTGGCACCAAGGTTAAGATCTCTTATGGGTAAAGCAACACACCTCTGCAGAGTGTAAAAGCCGTGACTCGTCACTCCTCGTTCGGGATAAGGAACTACGAACGCGGCCGGAAAGGAGCTCCATGAAGTTCTAGTAAACCGGTGAAGGCTGACGGACATAGCTCTTTGGAATAAAAGCAATCTCTTGAAGAAATGTTTACCAAAACTTGCATTGGTATTAGACTTTCTGGTCTAATATCGTAGCTAGTGCATTAAACACCTCTTATCTATTATGAACTTGTTGAGTACGCTCGTACTCATGCCACTCTTAAATCCCATGCTTAGATTGTCTGAATCGTCTGGAGGAGGACTACGACAACAATGAAGGAGCCGAGATCATCGGCTATGAAGAACCGGACCTCTCCGGAGGTATCGAGGGCGTAGACTACCTCATCGTCTACGGAACCGGGAGGCTTCCGGAGGAGATCAAGCCTGAACATCTCGAGTAGTAGTAGTAGCCGAGCAGCCTCGAACTCTTAGTATTAAGCTGCTCGAAGAAATAAATGTAAACTTAATGAGACTCTTATATTGTAAGCTAAGTTGGGTTCGCCTCGAACCCGGGAGTATTCCTCTTAGGACCCAAGAGGAGCTCCGAGACAACATGTGTGTGATATTTGTAATAATAAATGAATGAGTTATGGACCTGCTATGTTCTGTTGTACTACTCTGAGGGATGTAATATTTGCGGAATGGTACTTCGTGAATGTTATATCAACGACTGGCATACTACAACATGTAGTGGTATGCAGGGTCACCACAGAAGAGGAGTCAACGACCTCGTCGTGGAACTTATGCAGCATCTGCCACATGTCCATCTGCGTGGGTGATACGTCTCCGACGTATCGATAATTTCTTATGTTCCATGCCACATTATTGATGATATCTACATGTTTTATGCACACTTTATGTCATATTCGTGCATTTTCTGGAACTAACCTATTAACAAGATGCCGAAGAGCCAGTCTTGTTTTCGCTGTTTTTGGTTTCAGAAATCCTAGTAACGAAATATTCTCGGAATTGGACGAAATCAACGCCCAGGGTCCTATTTTGCCACGAAGCTTCCAGAAGACCGGAGGGGAGTCGAAGTGGGGCCACGAGGCGCCGCCACACTAGGGCGGCGCGGCCTAGGTCTTGGCCGCGCCGGCTGGCGTGTGGGGCCCTCGTGTGGCCCCCGCGTTGCCCTTCCGCCTACTTAAAGCCTCCGTCGCGAAACCCCCGAGCACCGAGAGCCACGATACGGAAAACCTTACCGAGACGCCGCCGCCGCCAATCCCATCTCGGGGGATTACGGAGATCTCCTCCGGCACCCTGCCGGAGAGGGGATTCATCTCCCGGAGGACTCTTCACCGCCATGGTCGCCTCCGGAGTGATGAGTGAGTAGTTCACCCCTGGACTATGGGTCCATAGCAGTAGCTATATGGTTGTCTTCTCCTCATTGTGCTTCATTGTTGGATCTTGTGAGCTGCCTAACATGATCAAGATCATCTATCTGTAATGCTATATGTTGTGTTTGTCGGGATCCGATGGATAGAGAATACTATGTTATGTTAATTATCAAGTTATTACCTATGTGTTGTTTATGATCTTGCATGCTCTCCGTTATTAGTAGAGGCTCGGCCAAGTTTTCGCTCTTAACTCCAAGAGGGAGTATTTATGCTCGATAGTGGGTTCATGTCTCCGTGAATGCGGGGGAGTGACGAAACCTCTAAGGTTATGGATGTGCTGTTGCCACTAGGGATAAAACATTGATGCTATGTCTAAGGATGTAGTTATTGATTACATTACGCACCATACTTAATGCAATTGTCCGTTGTTTTGCAACTTAATACCGGAAGGGGTTCGGATGATAACCTCGAAGGTGGACTTTTTAGGCATAGATGCATGCTTGGATGGCGGTCTATGTACTTTGTCGTAATGCCCAATTAAATCTCACTATATTTATCATGACATGTATGTGCATTGTTATGCCCTCTCTATTTGTCAATTGCCCGACCGTAATTTGTTCACCCAACATGCTTTTATCTTATGGGAGAGACACCTCTAGTGAACTGTGGACCCCGGTCCTATTCTTTACATCGCATACAATCTATCGCAATACTTGTTTTATCGTTTTCCGCAAACAATCATCTTCCACACAATACGGTTAATCCTTTGTTATAGCAAGCCGGTGAGATTGACAACCTCATCTGTTTCGTTGGGGCAAAGTACTTTGGTTGTGTTGTGCGGGTTCCACGTTGGCGCCGGAATCCCCGGTGTTGCGCCGCATTACATTCCGCCACCATCAACCTTCAACGTGCTTCTTGGCTCCTCCCGGTTCGATAAACCTTGGTTTCTTTCTGAGGGAAAACTTACTGCTGTGCGCATCATACCTTCCTCTTGGGGTTCCCAACGGACGTGTCATCTACGCGCATCAAGACTGTTTTCTGGCACCGTTGCCGGGAGATCAAGACACGCTGCAAGGGGAGTCTCCACTTCCCAATCTCTTTACTTTGTTTTTGTCTTGCTTTATTTTATTTACTACTTTGTTTGCTGCATTATATCAAAACACAAAAAAATTAGTTGCTAGCTTTATTTACTGTCTTGCACTCTATATCAAAAACAAAAAAAATTAGTTACTTGCATTTACTTTACTTATTTCAACATGCTTCCTTTTAATTTTACCGTAAAAGACATACCGGTGGGACAAGGGTCTATAATTGGAAGAGATAATATAGAAGAATTTTTCACCCATGCTAGTATGCATGAAGATCTTAAAGATATACCACTTGCAAAAGCTGTCCCTACTTATGAAGATGCCTCTGTTTGTTTGGTACGCATGATGGAAGCTAGATTTATTAGTCTCAACCCCATGATACAACACATGTTTCTTACACTTTCGATATGGAGCGGGGAGAGAAGAGAGATTTTGTTCTAAAAGTCTTAGTGCGAGAATTTGAAGATATAGCTATAGAAGCTAGAAAAGTTTTTATTGAGCATAAGAGGCTTGGCTTTTATACCGACTTTAAAAGAACACTTGAAAAAATGGATATGTATAGAATAAAATACACTGATAATGCTAATGATGGTGGGGAGATTAAAGCACCAATACCATGTAAGCTCCTAGCAATGAATGAAGCACTAGAAAATAACTATGCTTGGCTTGTTCCTGAAAATTTGTTTGATGAGAGTAGCAAGCCCAAGACTAATGAAAAGGGAACCGCTGAAACTTATGTATCCAATATACTATGCATGGTTGAGAAAACTCCAAACCCCACTGAAGATTCTTCATCTCTTGATGTTACTTGATTTACACTTTCTGCGCCTAGCTGAAAGGCGTTAAAGAAAAGCGCTTATGGGAGACAACCCATGTTTTTACTACAGCACTTTGTTTTATATTTGAGTCTTGGAAGTTGTTTACTACCGTAGCAACCTCTCCTTATCTTAGTTTTATGTTTTGTTGTGCCAAGTAAAGTCTTTGATAGTAAAGTGAATACTAGATTTGGATTATCGCGCAGAAACGATTTCTTTGCTGTCACGAATCTGGGCCTAATTCTCTATAGGTAACTCATAAAATTAAGCCAATTTACGTGAGTGATCCTCAGATATGTACGCAACTTTCATTCAATTTGGGCATTTTCATTTGAGCAAGTCTGGTGCCTCAATAAAATCCATCTTTACGGACCGATTCGTTTTGACAGATTCTGCCTTTTATTTCGCATTGCCTCTTTTGCTATGTTGGATGAATTTCTTTGATCCATTAATGTCCAAGTAGCTTTATGCAATGTCCGGAAGTGTTAAGAATGATTGTGTCACCTCTGAACATGTTAATTTTTATTGTCCACTAACTCTCTAATGAGTTGTTTCGAGTTTGGTGTGGAGGAAGTTTTCAAGGATCAAGAGAGGAGTATGATACAATATGATCAAGGAGAGTGAAAGCTCTAAGCTTGGGGATGCCCCGGTGGTTCACCCCTGCATATTCTAAGAAGACTCAAGCGTCTAAGCTTGGGGATGCCCAAGGCATCCCCTTCTTCATCGACAACATTATCGGGTTCCTCCCCCGAAACTATATTTTTATTCCGTCACATCTTATGTACTTTGCTTGGAGCGTCGGTTTGTTTTTGTTTTTTGTTTTGTTTGAATAAAATGGATCCTAGCATTCACTCGTATGGGAGAGAGACACGCTCCGTCTGTAGCATATGGACAAGTATGTCCTTAGGCTTTACTCATAGTATTCATGGCGAAGTTTCTTCTTCGTTAAATTGTTATATGGTTGGAATTGGAAAATGCTACATGTAGTAATTCTTAAATGTCTTGAATAATTTGATACTTGGCAATTGTTGTGCTCATGTTTAAGCTCTTGCATCATATACTTTGCACCCATTAATGAAGAAACACCTAGAGCTTGCTAATTTGGTTTCTCTAAAGTCTAGATAATTTCTAGTATTGAGTTTTGAACAACAAGGAAGACGGTGTAGAGTCTTATAATGTTTAATATATGTCTTTTATGTGAGTTTTGCTGCACCGTTCATCCTTGTGTTTGTTTCAAATAACCTTGCTAGCCTAAACCTTGTATCGAGAGGGAATACTTCTCATGCATCCAAAATCCTTGAGCCAACCACTATGCCATTTGTGTCCACCATACCTACCTACTACATGGTATTTCTCCGCCATTCCAAAGTAAATTGCTTGAGTGCTACCTTTAAAATTTCCATCATTCACCTTTGCAATATATAGCTCATGGGACAAATAGCTTAAAAACTATTGTGGTATTGAATATGTACTTATGCACGTTATCTCTTATTAAGTTGCTTGTTGTGCGATAACCATGTTTCTGGGGACGCCATCAACTATTCTTTGTTGAATATCATGTGAGTTGCTATGCATGTCCGTCTTGTCCGAAGTAAGAGAGATCTACCACCTTAATGGTTGGAGCATGCATATTGTTAGAGAAGAACATTGGGCCGCTAACTAAAGCCATGATTCATGGTGGAAGTTTCAGTTTTGGACATATATCCTCAATCTCATATGAGAATAATAATTGTTGCCACATGCTTATGCATTAAAGAGGAGTCCATTATCTGTTGTCCATGTTGTCCCGGTATGGATGTCTAAGTTGAGAATAATCAAAAGCGAGAAATCCAAAATGCGAGCTTTCTCCTTAGACCTTTGTACAGGAGGCATGGAGGTACCCCATTGTGACACTTGGTTAAAACATGTGTATTGCGATGATCCGGTAGTCCAAGCTAATTAGGACAAGGTGCGGGCACTATTAGTATACTATGCATGAGGCTTGCAACTTGTAAGATATAATTTACATAACTCATATGCTTTATTACTACCGTTGACAAAATTGTTTCATGTTTTCAAAATAAAAGCTCTAGCACAAATATAGCAATCGATGCTTTCCTCTTTGAAGGACCATTCTTTTACTTTTATGTTGAGTCAGTTCACCTATCTCTCTCCACCTCAAGAAGCAAACACTTGTGTGAACTGTGCATTGATTCCTACATACTTGCATATTGCACTTGTTATATTACTCTATGTTGACAATTATCCATGAGATATACATGTTACAAGTTGAAAGCAACCACTGAAACTTAATCTTCCTTTGTGTTGCTTCAATACCTTTACTTTGATTTATTGCTTTATGAGTTAACTCTTATGCAAGACTTATTGATGCTTGTCTTGAAGTACTATTCATGAAAAGTCTTTGCTTGATGATTCACTTGTTTACTCATGTCATTACCATTGTTTTGACCGCTGCATTCATTACATATGTTTACAAATAGTATGATCAAGGTTATGATGGCATGTCACTTCGTAAATTATCTTTGTTATCGTTTTACCTGCTCGGGACAAGCGGAACTAAGCTTGGGGATGCTCGATACGTCTCCGATGTATCGATAATTTCTTATGTTCCATGCCACATTATTGATGATATCTACATGTTTTATGCACACTTTATGTCATATTCGTGCATTTTCCGGAACTAACCTATTAACAAGATGCCGAAGAGCCGATTCTTGTTTTCTCGCTGTTTTTGGTTTCGAAATCCTAGTAACGAAATATTCTCGGAATTGGACGAAATCAACGCCCAGGGTCCTATTTTGCCACGAAGCTTCCAGAAGACCGGAGGGGAGTCGAAGTGGGGCCACGAGGCGCCGCCACACTAGGGCGGCGCGGCCTAGGTCTTGGCCGCGCCAGCCTGGCGTGTGGGGCCCTCGTGTGGCCCCCCGCGTTGCCCTTTCGCCTACTTAAAGCCTCCGTCGCGAAACCCCCAATACCGAGAGCCACGATACGGAAAACCTATGCGAGACGCCGCCGCCGCCAATCCCATCTCGGGGGATTCCGGAGATCTCCTCCGGCACCCTGCCGGAGAGGGGATTCATCTCCCGGAGGACTCTTCACCGCCATGGTCGCCTCCGGAGTGATGAGTGAGTAGTTCACCCCTGGACTATGGGTCCATAGCAGTAGCTAGATGGTTGTCTTCTCCTCATTGTGCTTCATTGTTGGATCTTGTGAGCTGCCTAACATGATCAAGATCATCTATCTGTAATGCTATATGTTGTGTTTGTCGGGATCCGATGGATAGAGAATACTATATTATGTTAATTATCAAGTTATTACCTATGTGTTGTTTATGATCTTGCATGCTATCCGTTATTAGTAGAGGCTCTGGCCAAGTTTTCGCTCTTAACTCCAAGAGGGAGTATTTATGCTCGATAGTGGGTTCATGTCTCCGTGAATGCGGGGAGTGACAGAAACCTCTAAGGTTATGGATGTGTTGTTGCCATTAGGGATAAAACATTGATGCTATGTCTAAGGATGTAGTTATTGATTACATTACGCACCATACTTAATGCAATTGTCTGTTGTTTTGCAACTTAATACTGGAAGGGGTTCGGATGATAACCTCGAAGGTGGACTTTTTAGGCATAGATGCATGCCGGATGGCGGTCTATGTACTTTGTCGTAATGCCCAATTAAATCTCACTATATTTATCATGACATGTATGTGCATTGTTATGCCCTCTCTATTTGTCAATTGCCCGACTGTAATTTGTTCACCCAACATGCTTTTATCTTATGGGAGAGACACCTCTAGTGAACTGTGGACCCCGGTCCTATTCTTTACATCGCATACAATCTATCGCAATACTTGTTTTACTTGTTTTCCGCAAACAATCATCTTCCACACAATACGGTTAATCCTTTGTTACAGCAAGCCGGTGAGATTGACAACCTCACCGTTTCGTTGGGGCAAAGTACTTTGGTTGTGTTGTGCAGGTTCCACGTTGGCGCCGGAATCCCCGGTGTTGCGCCGCATTACATTCCGCCACCATCAACCTTCAACGTGCTTCTTGGCTCCTCCTGGTTCGATAAACCTTGGTTTCTTTCTGAGGGAAAACTTACTGTTGTGCGCATCATACCTTCCTCTTGGGGTTCCCAACGGACGTGTCATCTACGCGCATCAGTGGGTACGAAATGTGGATCAATGGCCGCGCACAATTGCGCCGAAAACAGGAGAAGAAACCTACCGGCGCAATTGACCGAACAGGTCGTGGGCGGTGCGGAAGGGTGGCGCAAGCGGCAACGTTAGGCCCCAAAGCATCGGGTAGGTACGCGCCGGAGCCAATCCCGAGTACGATCCTGCTCTCCCGCGCGATGACACCCGAGCCGGACGGCGAGTACTGCGGCGCTGCGGCGGGGCGGCGGCGGCTGGGGTTGGGGTGGTGGCATCGCACTACGGCAGCAAAGAAGGGAAAAAGAAGCAAATCGAAGCGATCGATTTCGCTGTCCCTAACTTGCGGGACCGGGTAGGAAAAGGAGGACGCTCACCGCGACCGCGCAGCGTCCACGGAGACGCAAACCTGACGCATATTTAGACCAGGTTTGTATCGCCACGGACGGCTCGGTCATTTTGCATCGTCCCGCTGGAGCAGGGTCTAGACGCATTTCGGCCGAAACAAACGGTCGTGTGCGGCTGGAGATGCCCTTACGGAACACATGTTTGAGGATGGCCTCTCCACGATCAATGGGTGTTTCGGGTAAGCGGGCCGAATCAATGGCCCTCTTCTAGTAAGCGGGCCAAATACATGGCCGTCTGTGAGCTGGTGGGTTTCACGGGTGAAATGTTTTTCTCGGTGAGAAGCATGGATGAGCCCATCATTTAAAAAAGAGCATCCGCGAAGAGAGCAAATCATGGCAATGCAAGGGCTATGTCTGAAGGAAATTTTATCAATGTACTCTGTATGTCCAGTTCTTAACCCCGAAAAACGAATCATACAGGCACGATACGATCACATTAGCTGTACGTTTCACAGGATGCGCCAAACAATCCATGGGGGAAAAGAAAAGGAGCTCGACAAAAAGCACCACACCTGCACACGCACTCGACTCTGCACGCTGCATTCAGAAGAATCTGGAGGGAGAGGGGAAGAGATTCTTCTTCCAGCATGCATCCCCGTGCAAAATCTGTTCCCTGGTGCTCTGATCGCTCCATCATTCTGCCCCCGTACGTGTGCTCTCCCCCTGCCTGCCCACATCGCCATGGCTGTTGCTCTTTTCAGTGGAATGCTAGCACCACTTGACACTGGTCAAGGCACCGCGCCATCATTCGTCCATAAACTTCGACTTGTTTGGCCTAGATAGGTCTCTGCATGCTCCATCTTGCTACTCCAAGCTACTCAGCAGTTTGGCCTATCTAGATGATTTTGCGGTTGTCATGACATAATTGGTACTACGATAAGCTCTGTATCTGACGGGTAATGGCAACAGAAGAAGTCTATTGAAAACCTAAAGAATCGTAGATTGCTCAACAGCCTATAGCTAGCTAGCTAGGATGGCTGCTCGAGTTCATAACGACTAACAGCACAATGGCTGCCCTGTTTCGTGTCCACTAATCACTATGGTCTATGGACTTCTGTCAATGTCAAACTCATCGATCCATAGACAAAAGCTTGATGTAAGCCTTCATGTCAAACTTCAGGAGTTTTCGTACCACGTTCATTTTAGTCAATTTATAGGGGCAGCCGTCAATAACCTGATTGTCCTTGGTGTTTTTTTTTTGCTTCCCCATGGCGATGTGGATTCAGCGAGTATGAGGTTAATTATTATCACAACCTTCAGAAGTGGCTCTCTGTAATCAAATCAGAAAAAAGTGGCTCCATTTCTAAATTAATTAAAGAACTAAAAAAATACCAATGTCACCTTAAATGTACACTTGCATTTTTTTGTGCAAATATATGATCATATGTACCTTGCAAGCATAAAATATGCACTTTGTCATAGTGTATTTTTGTATTTATACTAGATTTTTTTTCTACATAACAAGTATTGTACAACTAGCACTATCGATCTAGGTATAAAAAAAATCAAAGTTGGTATATATATATGGAGAGACAAAAAATATATAAAATAGACGTTGAATCACCCCCAAAGTTTGGGAGCTAAATTTGTTCATAGCGCAATCAACCCACTCATCCGTGTTAGTATATTTTAGTCTTAACTTTAATGTGTTAGTGCAACAACTCTTAATTGTTGTTATCACCAGAATTTAACCAAGTCTGGAGATGGGCCGTGATTGAATAGGCTTAGAGGATGTGCACGAAAGATATTCCCGAACCGGCCTTGTACAAGAAGTTTGGGCAAGATTGCTCGTGTATTTGTAAATTATAGTAGGTTACGTATCGGTTAGAATTAAGAGATAGAGTTTAGCTCGTACACGGTTGGGTTTATTCCCAAGTTAGAAAGTCTACGGACTATAAATATGTATCTAGGGTTATTGAGAAAGGAGGACGATCACGTTCACAACAAATCAATTTAGGCGCATCGCCACCCCTTGTTTCGAGGGTTTCTCCCGGGTAGCAACATGCTGCCTAGATCGCATCTTGCGATCTAGGCAGTATCAGTTTATTCGTTGTTGGTGTTGCTCGTGCTGAAGCCTTTTTGATGGCGAGCAACACCTTTATCTTAGATGTTTTGGGGCTGACGTCGATGCTTTCACGATGTACTTGTTTAGCTACGCTGCCCCTCGATATCTAGCTGCCCTTACACCTATTTTAGGTGTAAGGGCAACATCTTGCTTGTTCGCTATTTAGTAGATCTAATCCGTTATAGTTGCTCCTTGTTCTTCAAGGATTGGTTTGATATCCGTATGGTTAGGCCTTATAAACGGGTTGAACGATCCGGTAGTGCGTAAGGCGTGATTTATTAAGCTCTAGAGGGATTGTTCCGGGGATCAACTTCACGTTGGTTTTTAGGCCTCTTTAGGGCTGGTTTTCCATCATCTTACGTATCTGCTAGGCTCAACTATGCATAGGATGTTTCGATTATACGGTGAAAACCCTAGACTATCGTAGATTAGTTTAGCTTGATATTGATAAAGCATGATCCCCATGTCATTATAAATCTAATATGAAACATGGGGCAATCGGCTCTTTGAGCCGATCCACAGAACAACTTAATAGCCGATCGGGGCTCGTATTTAATGTTTACGTGTTTGCCATGCAGGAAACTAGTCGAAGCAATCCATCACCTTCCTGACCAGGTATAGGTCAGGTGGCACGCCCTCGTAAGCACCAGGACGTGCGCCAGAAGGCATTGCGGGCCGTCGCCCGAGGGACCAGGGCCCACCCCAGTCCTGGAAGCCTCCCGGCTCTACGGTGTTGCCCATCGCTACTCGCCGGTGGGTTTTTGACAGCAACAATTGTAAGCTACGCGGAATCACAATGTTTGGAAGAGATGAAATATTTCCCCAAAAAAGCCAAGAAGCCCAATAAGCATATAGTGTTGCCTCACACCCTTGAACTTGCAAGATAAATTATGTTTACGCTTATTAGGGCAAATCACGTTGGCCTTCCACTATTGGGTTAGCCAAACAGCAACAACATGTTTTTTTTCTTTTCTCTTCTACTATGTTTCTTTTCTTGTATTTTTATTCCTTTTGTTTACGGTTTTACTTTTGCATTTATTATAAATTGTATCGTGGTTTTTTTCTTATATCTTGTCAACAAACAAGTTTCTTAAATACTTGAACATTTATTTTGGCTTGTATGAAATTTAATTGTTGAAATAAAAAATTCATATATTTTGCAACACATAAATATGTACTTTACTACATTATTAAATAAACTGACTTGAAATACAAACTAAATATGACTTTGAAATTTACTAAAAACAAATGGAACAGTATATATGTTAACGGGCCGCACAAAATACGGCCCATACTGAAATGGCGAAGCTCCCGGATTATTGCACGCTTTGAGCGGAAGTATGAGCACACTTGCAGCCTTGCAGGTCATACTCTGGGTTGAATATAGACGATGTGTGTGTGATGATCGCCTACTGATAGCTGGGCTTTTTCACTGTGTTGTTGCGCAGGTAGTAGTCGTGGGCCGAAGGATGGAAGTTATGCGGTTTGCCCGTCTCCGTTTTGTTCATCGTCCCCGAGACCCCGACCATTACGGGAACTAAGCAATGTGCCAAATGTGGGGAGAACAGAGCAATGTGCCAAAAAAAAAAACAGAGTTCTCCTTGAAGGATAAGAATAGGTGTAGAAACGGATAAGAACAAGGACAAGTCAGTACTCCATTACTTGCACCGCATGCTCTCCAGGATTCCATGGCGACAAAATAAATGCGGTAGGAGGAATGCAGTGTCCTTGATTTTTCTTCCTGAACAATAGAAGGATTTTTCTTTCAAGGCGAGCACAGGTTTGCACCGTAGCAAAGACGAAGGCCCCAACCACCGCATTGTCCATATTTCGATCGACCAATTGATGGTGACAAAGAGCTTTGCAACCCATCAAAAGCCGTACCAGTCGGCAGTTCCTTCTATTGTTTGATTCAGAAGAAGGGGTATACCGAGAATAAGAATGGCAGGCATGAGTGGATAATCATCGGAATCCGAGGGACCCCCAGGGAAGCACTATCCTCCAATGAACAAGCAGCAAAGCTGTAGACATCACCGTACATACAATTCGAATTTTCTTCTAGGCCGATGCATCCCACCACCAGCACAGAATAATTGGGCGTATCTTGGGGCATACATCACCGATATCTTCCGCTCGCGCGAGCTGTCCCACCCACCGCGCGATATCTTCTTCTTCCTGGCTAGAATGCACTAGTTTCAGCTACCCAGTAAAGAACACTTCCGGTCCATCTTCTCACCTCGTTCAGTCAAGACGCCTCGCGCAGGGAAAGTGCATCGTTGAACCGGTCGGTATATGCTCCTGGGGGAAATCAGGATGGCATTGGTCCAGGTGTTTGGTGGGGCCCACATAGCAGCTGATCTACTTTTCTGATACCACGCGTTACAGATACAATACACAGGTGGGCCAAATGCATTTACCAGAGGAGTGGGGCGGCTGAGTCTCCCTCAAATCACGCCCCTCTCTCTCCTCAGTCCTCCACTCCTCCATAATCGGGCGGCCGTCGGGGCGAACTGCGGCGGCGCGGCGCGAGCGCGAGAGGATGATGGCTGTTGCGCGGCGGCCGTCGGGCGGGCGGTCGGCGCAGGAGCGGGCGAACGGCGGAGGCGTACACCGTTGCGGGCGTACCTGCCTGTGGTGGTGCGGCTATGGCCAGGCCCGTGTGGTGGTGGTTAGCGGCGGAGGGCGCCTCGACCAGCGCCGCTGTCGATGCGTCTGATCCGGTGCGGGGCTGGCGTCGGGGGACATGGCGGCGTCGAGGATATGGCGACGACAGGGACGGGGCAGCGTCAGGGACAGGGCGCGAGCTGGCGTCGGAGACGGGGCGGCGTCGACGACAAGGCGGCGTCGAGGACGGGGCGGCATCGGGGACAGGACGCCGTCTCGGACGGGTCGGCGTCGGGGACATGGCGCCGTCGAGCAGGCGTCGAAGACGGCGGCGGCGTCGAGGACATGGCGGCATCCAGGACTGGGCGGCGTCGGGGACAGGGCGCCGTCTAGGACGGGTCGGCGTCGGGGACATGGTGTCGTCGAGCTGCCGTCGGAGACGGGGGCGTCGTCGACGTGGCATCGTGGACGGGGAGTTGGGGACAGGTCGTCGTCGACGTGGCGTCGGGAACAGGGCGCCGTCGACGTCGTCGGGGACGGGCGACGCCGAGGTTGCCTGAGCTCGGTGACGGGGAGGACGCCCGAGCTTGTGTCTGGTGGACCGACGACGAAGCGCCGCCGCCGTCCACAACCTCGCCTCAGCGCCCCCCGCGACCTCGCCCGGCGGCCGCCGTCCGCAACCTCGCCGTCGTCCGCGACTTTTCTCGCCTCGCCTGGGCGCCCGAGAGGAGGGGATGGGGATGGATAGGTTGCGATGGAGGACCACACATGTATTCATTGGCGTATACTCGCTGTAGCAGTGGACCTCACACATTTTTGCTGGACCAATCAGATGCTGATTTCAGCCAAGCTCACATGCCGCCGGGTTCTATTAGTCCACTCTCCCTCGCGCAGCCGCATCTTCCTTTCCCGGAGGGAGGCTAGCTTCTGCACGGCGCCGCGCCGCGCGGATGAGCGGTTCGTCGTTGTGAGGTTGATCTCGACTCGACATGGCCCTGCGCGTGGAGAACGGCTACCACCCCTCCCATCACCAGCCAGGTACGTCGTTGTACGCGCCACCCTAGCTCCCCGCTTTCGGCAACCTTTGCCTTTCGTTTTCCGTCGTCTCCCTCCCGTCGCGTCTCCCCTTGCTGCGTCTCGTCGTATCATCAGATAGTACAGTTGGCATGAGGCCGGTCGCGAGCGTGGATAGGATTGTTCGCTTCGGGTCCGGCTGTGTCGCTCGATTACTGTTCTTGTGCAATCACACGCACGCGCGCGCGCGCGTCGGCTTGCTCTTGATCTCTTCTGTGTCGGATATCGAGCTCGCGATCGCGACCGTTCATGGACGGATGTATCGGCGGAATGGGCGTCTGCTTGCGCTTAGATGGCATGCCAACAGCGATCTGCCTCGGGCCCTCGACGAAACAGTCCCCGGAATCTTTCTATTTTAAGCCCTCGACTTTGCTGTGCGTGATCGGTACCATTCGCAATACTGGCCAGGCTAACCAAGATACTGTAGAGCCATGTCCAATACATATACACTGGAGTGGGAGACGTCTACCTATATAGTGTCACTGGTCACACGAACTTTTTTTTGCGGGTAAAACGGACCTTTATTAAGAAGACAGGGCTGCAAGCAGCTCATGGTCTAACTCCTGAAGAACAACATCATCTGAGCCAAACACCAGTACTATATTCTGCTCTCGCAAAGTTTGCGAGGCAGTGGCTAACCCTAATGTTGTGGGTATACTTCATGGGTGTACCATCGACAGTGCCTAGATCCGGCAAGCCCGGGTGGCCCATAGATGGTGATGAGGCATGTGGCCCATCGGGCGGCCCAGTTGCTGTTGATCATGAAGGAAGAAGTCCAGCCCAGGATCAGTAGGCCGGATCCGTACCGACATTAGGAGTAACCCGGATCCAGTACGACGTATATAGAAGGCGGATCCGTGACGTGCACGGCAAGATATTGTACCGTAGTTAGGCTGTCTGTAATCCGGCTAGGACTCTCCATGTAAACCCTAGATCCGTGCGCCTTTATAAGCCGGATCCCGGGGCCCTAGAGGCACAACCACAACTCATTGTAACAACGCGAAAGCGCCCGGATAATTCCGGACAAGCGGCGGTAGGCCCCTGTCCTCGCGCAGGTGTTCCGAAGCTGGGTAACTCGCGTACCACCGTCCCGTGTGCACTCCGCCCTATGGCCCCTACTTCTTCTCCCCCTCGTGAGGATCCCTCCTCCGAGGTACCGTGATGTCTACGGGAGCTTCTATTCTTGTAGACAGTGTTGGGCCTCCAAGAGCAGAGGTTTGTAGAACAGCAGCAAGTTTCCCTTAAGTGGATCACCCAAGGTTTATCGATCTCAGGGAGGAAGAGGTAAAAGATATCCCTCTCATGCAACCCTGCAACCACAAAGCAAGAAGTCTCTTGTGTCCCCAACACACCTAATAGGTGCACTAGTTCGGCGAAGAGATAGTGAAATACAGGTGGTATGAATAAGTAGTAGCAACGGCACCAGAAAAGTGCTTTGCCCAGGACAGTAAACAAGCAGTAGTAACGCAGCAGTAGTAACGCAGCAAAATAGTAAACAAACAGCGATAGCAGTATTTAGGAACAAGGCCTAGGGATTAGACTTTCACTAGTGGACACTCCCAACATTGATCACATAACAGAACAGATAAATGCATACTCTACACTCTTGTTGGATGATGAACACATTGCGTAGGATTACACGAACCCTCAATGCCGGAGTTAACAAGCTCCACAATAATGCTCATATTTTAGTAACCTTTAGTGTAAGATAGATCAAAAGACTAAACCAAGTACTAGCATAGCATGCTCACTGTCACCTTCATGCATATGTAGGAGGAATAGATCACATCAATATTATCATAGCAATAGTTAACTTCGCAATCTACAAGAGATCATGATCATAGCATAAACCAAGTACTAACACGGTGCACACATCTGTCACCTTTGCACACGTGCAGGAGGAATAAAACTACTTTAATAACATTGCTAGAGTAGCACATAGATAAATTGTGATACAAACACATTGCAATCATAAAGAGATATAAATAAGCACCTCACTATGCCATTCAACAAGTGAATAAGTATTCCGTGAAATATAGCCTAAGAGACCCACACGGTGCACACACTTGTCACCTTTACACACGTGGAACAAGGAGTCTCCGGAGATCACGTAAGTAAAACTCACTTGACTAGCATAATGACATCTAGATTACAAGCATCATCATATGAATCTCAATCATGTAAGGCAGCTCATGAGATTATTGTATTGAAGCACATAGGAGAGAGATGAACCACATAGCTACCGGTACAGCCCCGAGCCTCGATGGAGAACTACTCCTCCTCATGGGAGCAGCAACGGTGATGAAGATGGCGGTGGAGATGGCAGCGGTGTCGATGGAGAAGCCTTCCGGGGCACTTCCCCGCTCCGGCGAGGTGCCGGAACGGAGACTCCTCTCCCCGGATCTTGGCTTCGCGATGGCGGCGGCTCCGGAAGGTTTTCCGTATCGTGGTTTTTCGCATCGTGGGTTTCGCGACGGAGGCTTTAAGTAGGCGGAAGGGCAGGTCAAGGGCGTCACGAGGGCCCACACTATAGGTCGGCGCGGCCGAGGCTTGGGCCGCGCCGCCCTATAGCTTGGCCACCTCGTGGCCCCACTTCGTGTGTTCTTCGGTCTTCCGGAAGCTCCGTGGAAAAATAGGGCCCCGGGTCTTCGTTTCGTCCAATTCCGAGAATATTTCGTTACTAGGATTTCGAAACCAAAAACAGCAGGAAACGTGAACTCGGCACTTCGGCATCTTGTTAATAGGTTAGTTCCAGAAAATGCACGAATATGACATAAAGTGTGCATAAAACATGTAGGTATCATCAATAATATGGCATAAAACATAAGAAATTATCGATACGTCGGAGACGTATCATACCGTCGATTAGGCAACGACACCTAACTTCCAAACGGTCCACTTTTACAAAGGTACACACCCTATCCAGACATGCTAAAAATTTGATCTCTAAAACTATATTTGAATACTGTGAGCGATCCATAGTTCTTCCTTTCGCTGCAGCTATAGCTTGAGCGCAATCTGATTCCACGATGATCGGCAGCTGGCTACGCTCCAGGGCAAGCTCCAGACCCTCATGGCATGCCCAATGTTCGGCTTCCACAGCTTCAATGCAGCGAGGTAGATATCGACAAGCTGAGAAGATAACATGTCCATTCTCGTCCCTCAGAACCATACCACAGCCAGCAGATCCATCGTCTGGTTTGTAAAAATCATCAATGGACAATTTAACCCAATCCATCGGCGGTCTAGACCATCCTAGTAGCCAATTATCTGGCTCATCTTTGTGCTGAGTGTGCAAGCGCATTGTGTGTGAGTGTGTGACCGACAGTTGGATGACTGAAACTCCTAGCTTCCTGGTTAGCAGTCCTCCTTGCGGACTGCCCAGCGAATGCTTTTAGTTAATAAAGCTCTCTTAAATTCCCTGCAAAAAAAACAAGAACTAGTAGCCTAGTACAGCTACGTACACGGTGAAACCTGTAGCGGCACTCATCTGTTCGATCAGTGTTCACCGTCTGTAAGATGAACTCGCCGTATGCACGTGCCATGACATACAGTCACATGCATACCTTATCGTGGAAATGCGCCTGCAATCCTGACTGTGCGTATGGTACACCGCGTATGATCATAGCGTTACAACATGCCGCTCCCCCAAGCGGTGCCAGGGTGTCGAGGACCCTCCCGCCCCCTGTTTTTCAGGGGATGTCCTTGGGTGGTCACCGGGTCGTGGGTGCGTTGGCGGTCCATCGGAGGGAAATCGGGTCGGCATACTCGGGTCAATGCGGAGGGTGTATCAGTGGGCGGCGGCGATGTGTGGTGCTCGGTGTCAGCGGAGGTGCAGGGAGTGCTCCCATGCTGCGCTCGCGGCAGCAGGGCCATTGGCTGGGCCTGAGAGGGGCCGGTTGGCTTTTGTAGGCCGAAGGATCTAGGTGTGTGGCGCACTAAGGATGGCAATGGAGCGGGTTTGGATGGATATGTACCAAAACCAGATCCATGTCCAAATCCACCAACCTCGCTCTGGCCCGCCCACCCACCAAACTATCTAGGGGCATGGTTGTCACTCCAAATCTAAATCCACCGGATATCCATGGATATCAATGTGTTTACGCGCTATGTACATGGACATAACATATTAGAGCATAAGAACACCATTTTAGTAGCATTTCGACAATATTTCCCTATCATTTCAACAATAATTATATGGGCAATGAATAGGACGAGGAGGAAGATAGACGGGCTAAGAGCAAGCCCACTGCCCGCCTGTGCATCTCCTAGGAGGAGCACAGCCGGACTGACGGAGAGGTGGAAGGGAGGGTCGCTGACCAAGCCATCCCTCGAAGTGTGCGAGGAAGTCAGAGGGGGAGGCCATGAAAGAAGTGGTAATCGGGGATTACTTGATTTAGCGGGCCTTTGGTGATTTTGGCTTCAAGAGAAGGGCAGCCTGGCCTAGGTTAAATCGTATGTCTCACTGACATATGGGGCTCACATGTCAGTCGGGTATCGATTAGATATCCATGGGGCAAAACCTCTATCCATGCCCACCCTATAAGTTATTGGATATCCTCCCCATCAAATCCGTGGGGATAATCAACCCACCATAGTCGTGCCTGTTGGGCTGGATATCCATGGATACCCGAATCCATGAATAAAATTGCCATCCTTACTCCCTGCATAGTGGACTCGGTGTCGAGCGGTTGGGCACCGCCAGGAAAGTCCAGGTTGTGGTGGTGCCGACGTGGTGTGGCTGGTAGCTGTCAGATGGCGTCGGGTCATTGACCGGCGGGTGTGGGGCCATGCGGCGCGGACGGAGGCCTCCTGCCATGATCCTGTCGGTGGTGTCATGGAGTCTCTTCCCCTCCGACGACGAGACAAGAATCCTCTCCTTGCACCGGTGGCCGTCTGCCTTCGTTTGTCGCTGCTCCCATGGACCTCGTGGGGGTGACGGGTGGGCCAAGAAGAATCCTTTGCTTCGCGTTGAGGACCGGCGACGCCTACAGGTGTGAAAAATAAAAATTACAAATTGATCTTTAGACCACCTAGCCGACTACAAACACCAACGCGAGTTGATGACGTGCCACCGTCCTAGCACATCCACCACTAAAAAAGCAAAACTTACCGCAGCAAAGCTTATTATACTAAACACACGGGAAGTCTTCATGCTAAAATCTCAGAGAGCCAAAGAGCCAATGCACCAAATAAACAACAGGACGTGCTAACTATGGTAAGTGTTAACTATACATGCACTAGTAGCTCACACATACGCAAACTAAGCAGGCACTAGTCCTCTGCTAGTTTTCTTTTTGACCAGAAGTTAAAATTTTCTCCGGGGAAAACATTGTAATTCATTCTTCTCCTTGCTTACTTTTTAGGGTAGTCTTGCTAATTCGGCTATTAAGTAAGCCTTTGACTATTATTTCCCCATTTGCTTTCCTAGCTTGGCCACTAGCAAGAACATCAACCAACTCTATTAGTAATAAACTACTGCCACTTTCGGGGGAAAACTAGAACTTCTAACTCAAACCAAACTCAAAAAATTGGCAATTCGTAATGCTCTCTTCCTTTCTAGACCCGATGCCCGTTGTTTTTTCCATGAGCCAGCAGATCGGAGACGCCATTGTGCATCCCGCACCCAGATTACCGGCGCGCGCTGGCCGGAGTTGCGCCGGGAGGAGCTGGCGGCGGCTGACGAGGGAGCAATATCGCTGCTGTGCGTGAATGTGGACACCGTCGTGCTCGTGGAGGTGGCCCCGCGCGGCTTAGCGGGACACGTTTCGCGTTGCGAACGGCCTGACCCATTTGGAAATAGAGGCGGGCCGGGTCCCGCGCCTACCGGCACGTTTGACACGGCCTCCTGGCCGACCTGCAAGAGGCCTGGGAGTAGGGGCCCACAGCACAGAACTGGAAGGCGCTACTGTTCGTTCGTCTGTAGTGTGTGCACGGTCACTTCGTGCCACGCCATGGTCAATGCGCCAGCAAGGAGATAATCACACTGACGCAAGTACAGTCTCAACAAATAGTCTTATTTTATGGATCGTACGTTGAAAAGTGTTTTTGGCTCCCAAGCATTAGTACTCTCGCCATTTAATTTCTTTTTACGAGTTACTGAAGAATATGAAAACAATTCGGGAGATTTACGGTCATACATCTCACAATCCTCGAAAATCTCAACCCGGAATTCTTTTTTTTTTACTTTGTGCTAGACAAAAATGACAAAATCTGTGTCGCTTAGAATATTAATTACTCCCTCTGTTCGTAAGAGAGAGCTTCTCAATTTTATATAGATACGAAGGTATATATAGACATGTTTTACCTATAGACTTATCTGTATGTAGAAAAAGTTGTGAAGCTTTTTTAGGAACTGAGGGAGTATTTAAAATTAACATTTTGCAGGTTTGTGGGATACACCATTGACTATATGCGAATTTGTTTTTCAGACTTTTTGTTAAAACTCATAATTATTGATTTTTTATTTGTTTAAAAGAACGAGATGACATGTGCTCATTTGCACCAAATCTCCGTACCATCGCTTGTATCATGCCTTTATTTTGTGTGGACCAAGCAACTGCAAAAAATCCATGTGGTTAAAAATGCCCCAAATATTGAGATTACATGGTATATCAATTGAGCATGTTCTTTAGTTAATGTGTTTGATAACCCGGTTAGACCGATATAGACTGTTGCACTAGTTTCAATTATACGTGAAATGGCCAGGCTAATAAAAGCTCGATGCTTAAAAATCAGACCCAAGCTTGGTCAGGTCAAAAAGCCTGAAAGCATGATGGAGTGGCCTATTCGTAAAATCACCAATCTGGATTACCCAGGCTTGGCCCGGTCCAGTTGTGGGGCCTAAATTTCAGGCCTAGGCTTGGAATTTTTTGGTCGGGCCGCTCAATTGAGGATGACAATGGGTAGGATATAGGCATGGTAGATCAATAACCCCATACATGTATAGTCAGTTGGTTTAAATTTTACCTACCTGGCAGGTAGATTAAATAGTACATAAGCTATTCACAGTTTTACATCTATCAATAACAAATTTGATTAAGAATATTATTGTCACACCTAAATAACATGTAGTTGAGCACATAATAATTATCGAATTGTTGGTAGTCGTGTCACATAAAAAAACGATAATAAATGGTAGGGTGTGAGTACACCTGCGGGTACAAAACTATATACCCATAACATATCCATGACTTAATGGCTAGGACATGGGTACTACCTGTGCGTATAAAGTATGCCCATACCCTGCCATTAGGATAGGTATCCATGCCCATGGGCAAAATTGTCGTCCTTGGTTCCAATGGATTTGTCCTTCACTCATCCTGAAATGCAGTAGTACCTCGTCTCTTCCCCATCTCGCTCCGCGAAAAGCATCAGAGAAAATACAATGCAACTTATACCGAAACTTCGCTCGATTATTCGGAACACGTATATGTAATCTTTACTATTATATTGGAGTTGGTCGTAGGTCATACAACGCGTTTGGTGAGGAGATTGAGATCATCCGGACCATTCGATCTAATCTTACGTCTTCGCTTAACATCCACCGGCGTGCACCTTCCCGCAAATTACTTACCAAAATCTCCCTAATTATCATTAGTTTACTTACCAAAATAT
This sequence comes from Lolium rigidum, assembly GCF_022539505.1. Classification (NCBI taxonomy): domain Eukaryota; kingdom Viridiplantae; phylum Streptophyta; class Magnoliopsida; order Poales; family Poaceae; genus Lolium; species Lolium rigidum. Next base: position 92,520,704 of record NC_061514.1, on the reverse strand, counting down.
TCCTAATTACTTAAATCTCTTATACTACCTGAAAGGGGGAACGAGTATCTCCTCCTTCTGGCCATCGCCGCCGCCACATAGCACCGGCAGCCTCCACCGCCGATTGGCGCCGCTATGACGCTGCCGGACTCCACATACTCCCCATCTCCTCCCTCTATCGCCATCGCCGCTGCACAATACAGTCTCCTCCCTCTTCTGATTAGGAGACACCCAATGTCTCCGCCTGGACTGCCTCCGATCCCTGCCGTCCTACATCAGGATCACCATGGCGCATCGCCATCAGCAGCAATCGGCTACATAAGAACGAAGTTCCTTCGAGTCCACAGCCACCGCGCGGCCTCATCTCCGGTAAGCCGGGCGGCGGGTGCAGCGTCCGGACAATCTGGATCCTCACGCCCCATGACGCGATCTACCCTTTCCAGGTACGCACGACCGGCACCGTCCCTACCTCGCAAATTCTGGATGAATACGTGGGCTTCTCGTGGCAGGGTTCGACCCTTCTTGTCCCAGGAACTGACCATCCCCCTTCATGCATGCGGTTTGCAGTGGTGGGGAAATGGAGGCGCGTGGGAGGCGGAAGGGGCTGGGAAGGGCGTGAAGATGCGACTGTCGGCTGACTACGAGAAGCCCATGCCTTTGCCGGCAATTTGAGAAGGTTTGGCTGCGTCATATCTCTTGATGTAGCTTGCTTCAGAGAAATTGTTGTGGCCGTGTTAAAGTTAGATACAGGACAACTCAAAATTACGTTGTTTTTTCCTGTGCTTTCTCAAGGGAAAGGTTTGGTTGCTTCATTCTTGTGATCCGTCCAGGTAGAGTTATTTGTAATTTCTAGATCCATGACAACTGAATATTATTTCCTATGGAAAAATACACACCCTCCTTATATAGTTGTTGGACATTTTTCTTCTTCAGTTTTGATGCTCATGCGTAGGTTTTGGTGGAAGCGAAGATTTCAGTTAAGATTATAGGCTATCACAACGTTTTCTGTTATGACCTAATTTATGTACTGAATGAATACTTACCTTCATACATTTTATGCTCTGTCATACGTATTAGGTCGGTCGCACTATCTGTGAATTTTTATGAGGATTCTATAAGTGATGCACATTATGTAGCTTACAATCTTAACCCATTTTCATTGATGATTTATTTGTTTCCTTCTCATCATTGTGAGGATTTTGCATCTGATTATGATATTTTTTATGGAGCTATTTTTTGCAGATGCTGAGTACAATAATGGAAATTGGACAGGTTAATCGACCAATAATCATGGTTTATGGTGGAACTACTAAGGTAATATGTTACCCCTGTTTTCTTGCTGTTAAATTTACTGGTGCAGAATGCTCTTTGTTTTGATATATTGTTTTTAGATTAATTTGTGAAAGTGACTCAAAGCTATGATAAACTAAACTGCTTCTGTGACATACAAATGGCTCTCCGTACAAGTAACAAAGTTCACTGTAGCTTCCCATATAATATGTTAAATGTGTGTTGGTTCAGTGTTGTTTACATGTTACATGTTACTGATAGTTTTCAGACTTTGAGATTTTTTTAATGCACCTTGGACACTTTCAGGCCATATGCCTTAAATATCTGCTTTCCAGTTAAGTGTGTCACCTTTGAATGCCCCTAACCCGGGGCTGAAACAGCGGGGTCAAAGGAATCCGCGACAGGCACAAGCCATTGTCGCCTGCTGCCTGAGTTGGCGCTGAAACGGCGCGGTTGAGGGGCTCCACGACAGGGATGGTCCATTCTTCGCTTGCAGCGTTTGAGTCGGTGTTGCGGCAGGGGTCGAGGGGCTCCCCGACGGAAACACTCTCCCCAGGAGTCTACGACAATGAGATGGTGTCACCCATGCTGAGCAGTGAGATCGCGCTAGCCCTACATGTCGCCTACCTATGTAAGAATCTCAGCACGCTAGCCCACTTTCATGCATGTTGCTATTTACTTGACGCAAGTACTGCAGCTAGCCAGACGCTCACGGTTTAGTGTGTTGATCTTGGCGGTTCACGCAGATCTCTTTATTCAGAATTTCGGATCAGTTTATTTTTTATTACATTTTCTTTCTATTAGAACATAAGAGATTTTTTTTTGCGAAAGATTAGGACGTAAGAGATTATTGTGATCATTTGCTGGAACAACTAGATTATACTTAGGGCCTGCTTAGATTACCTTTTATTAGCCCAAACCAGGCATATTAGATGGAGTGTGTGGAAACATTCCACGATGGAGCAGAATAAGCGGTTGGTTCGCTGTTTTACTTTCCCGATTTTCTCGGAATCGCTCCATAACTGCCTGCAAATTCCATGGACATGACGAGGTCCGGAAAAATTCCGGCTGGTTTTGTTGTGCACTAGAGGAAACTTACATATACAATATCCGGGTGGAAATAATATGGACTTCCCAAGTGGGGCCTTATGGAATACTTGAAGTGATATAAGCTGATGTTTGGAAGGTGAAACTGATGCAATATATCGCTTTTATCTGTTGTTTTTAAATATCGATGTGTATACTTTGCAACTGAATCTCATATTTAGTTGTATGAAATAATGTTGTGCAGAGACACATACTCAAAGGGGTCATAAATCAAACTTTAAATATATACTTTTAAGATGATTTTTTCAAAGAAAATATTTTATGATGCAAATGGTGCAATATAATAAAGTATGCTGGCTCATCTGGAAGTTCTGGCACTACAAAATCTTATTTTTCAGTTTCTTGTTATTTATCAACTATTTAAAAACAAATGTGCTAATTAAGTTAGTGGTTCAGCTTAAAGCAAGCTGCTTCATGTGAGGAGTTCGGAGGCTATTTTAGTCTATTGAGTAAATAAGCAAACTAAAGCTTTGAAGGCTCGTTTTGTTGTAGAACATAATTTGATACTTTTTTTTTTCTCTCCGAAGCATTAAGTTCGCTATTTGTCATTTTCAGTTTACCTCTATTTCTGTTTAGATGTTAACATATTTCTCAAGCTTATCTTGCAATCTTTGGGCACGGCATCCCGACTACATCTTCGAGCATTGTATTCCATTCTTAGGTTGACTGCACCTTCAGATTCTTGGAGCTTTTTCAAATCATTTTGAAAAGGTGGAACTCGTAGTAATTTGTAACTTTTGACATTATTATTTTGAAAATGTTGAACTGAAACACAAGTCTGAAGTTTAAATAACCTTGTTTCTTTCATTTGGAAATGGCTAGGAGTGGTTCGGCAAGCTCTAATGTCTCTCATGTTTCCATTTCATTTTCTCTTTATCTTTTGTTTTTGTTTCTGTTTGGTTAGCAGGGAGGGAGGGAGGGAGGGAGGGGAGAGGTCTGAGTGATCACCTTTCTCAACTAGGGGGAGCTTGAAGTAATAACGCAGGTTGATGCAGGCCACTACGTTCTGCTGCGAGCAAGCGATGTTCTCTCCATGGTGTCATGTACATAAGAGAGATGTCATGTGCAGAGCTCTCTTACGGGCTTGCCATTCACGCCACTTGGAATTGGGGTTCACCAGTCATGGCCATGGGATGAGTCAGCTATGCGAAGGAGTGAATGATCAAGGGCGGGGCGATGGTGAGCTCGCTGGAATGGACAAGCCTACAATGCATTGTTGGTTGTGCGTGGGAAGATTGAGAAGAAGCTAAAAATGGAGATGGGGAAGCAGCTGTCGGCCTGTGTAGGTTTACGGCAACAGTTTACGACCATATTATGCTTGTAGCAGCATATGCCCATATTATCTCGGCCGAGCTCTTAGACAGTACGCAAAACCGTGACCGTGAAACGCATGATGTAGGGACATTTGATGCTTTGAACCTTGATTGCCGGTGCACAACGTTGTATTCACAAGAATCTACTGAAAAGTGGACCCTCTTTGATATAAACCAAACAATTCGTGTTTTGGGTGATTGACTAATGCTACTGTTGTGTTTACGAGCACTCGAATGACTAGGAAGCTATCTTTCTCCCGTAGCAACGCACGGGCATTTAACTAGTCATGGAATAAATGTAATGATTTTTTGAAACGCAGATATGCATATTTTTTTAATATTTTAAAAATTGAGAGCACCGGTGCTCATGCGCACCAAATCTGCTTCTTCCCCGTCTCAGTCCACAAAAGCACTAGGAAATGTTTTCTCTGATGCTCCTAAGCTACCTCTGCCAGTTAATTTTTGTTGCAGAATTTGGCAGTGTGTCGCATCGTTTAGGCCGTCCTTCAGAGGCCTGAACGAGGCCGTCCAACGCCATACCGGCGTTTCAGCGAAGCTGGGCTCTACCGTGCAGCCTTGAAGCACCGAAACCGGACAGGAACTTGGTCGAAACGCTGGCATCTTTCGCATGCAAGTCTCTGCAGCTCTGCAATGCTTTTGCCGTCCACATGCATGGCCGAGAGCGACGGCGCGCGGCCGGGCTCCGGCGGGGTAGCTCGCTAGTCGCTGCACCACACTAGCTGCCGGAATAGGCAAAGAGGGCCAGGAGAAGGCCGTTGGTTGGTTTCGCAGTCGCCACGCCCGAGGACGAGGAGGTAGCCCACTGGCCTGGCCTGGCGCCCCTCGTGGCTCCGTCCTCGGGCCTCGGTCCCAGCATGGAAACAACGGCTGGCTGCGCACACGGTACGACCGCCTCCGGCGAGAAGAGGAATTCCGGCGAGCACAGTGACGGCGGAGCGTCTCACTGCCCGGCGGGGCCGAGCGACACCTTGGGTCAGCGTGTCATTGAGCCGTAGTCTGGCGTGTGGGTGGGTCGAGTGCGACAGAGCTGCGTGGGCGACGCACTGGCCCGTGCGCCCCGTCGCCGGAACCAGACCCAGCCATTGATCCGGTAGGGCACACAGGCTAGCTCTAGACTCTAGCCTAGACCGCCGCTGTTGCCACAGTTGGCCAACGTCGAGC
>NC_061514.1:92472393-92515733 GCF_022539505.1 Lolium rigidum | reverse complement strand
TTTGTTTGAATAAATGCTTGTGTGGGAGAGAGACACGCTCCGCTGGTTCATATGAACACATGTGTTCTTAGCTTTTAATTTTCATGGCGAAGTTTCTTCTTCGTTAATTTGTTATATGGTTGGAATTGGAAAATGATACATGTAGTAAATTGCTATAATGTCTTGGATAATGTGATACTTGGCAATTGTTGTGCTCATGTTTAAGCTCTTGCATCATATACTTTGCACCCATTAATGAAGAAATACTTAGAGCTTGTTAATTTGGTTTGCATATTTGGTTTCTCTAGAGTCTAGATAACATCTAGTATTGAGTTTTGAACAACAAGGAAGACGGTATGGAGTCTTATAATGTTCACCATATGTCTTTTATGTGAGTTTTGCTGTACCGTTCATCCTTGTGTTTGTTTCAAATAACCTTGCTAGCCTAAACCTTGTATCGAGAGGGAATACTTCTCATGCATCCAAAATCCTTGAGCCAACCACTATGCCATTTGTGTCCACCATACCTACCTACTACATGGTATTTATCCGCCATTCCAAAGTAAATTGCTTGAGTGCTACCTTTAAAATTCCATCATTCACCTTTGCAATATATAGCTCATGGGACAAATAGCTTAAAAACTATTGTGGTATTGAATATGTACTTATGCACTTTATCTCTTATTAAGTTGCTTGTTGTGCGATAACCATGCTTCGGGGACGCCATCAACTATTCTTTGTTGAATATCATGTGAGTTGCTATGCATGTCCGTCTTGTCTGAAGTAAGAGAGATCTACCACCTTTATGGTTGGAGCATGCATATTGTTAGAGAAGAACATTGGGCCGCTAACTAAAGCCATGAATCATGGTAGAAGTTTCAGTTTTGGACATATATCCTCAATCTCATATGAGAATAATAATTGTTGCCACATGCTTATGCATTAAAGAGGAGTCCATTATCTCGTTGTCCATGTTGTCCCGGTATGGATGTCTAAGTTGAGAATAATCAAAAGCGAGAAATCCAAAATGCGAGCTTTCTCCTTAGACCTTTGTACAGGCGGCATGGAGGTACCCCATTGTGACACTTGGTTAAAACATGTGCATTGCAAAGATCCGGTAGTCCAAGCTAATTAGGACAAGGTACGGGCACTATTAGTATACTATGCATGAGACTTGCAACTTGTAAGATATAATTTACATAACTCATATGCTTTATTACTACCGTTGACAAAATTGTTTCATGTTTTCAAAATAAAAGCTCTAGCACAAATATAGCAATCGATGCTTTCCTCTTTGAAGGACCATTCTCTTTACTTTTATGTTGAGTCGGTTCACCTATTTCTCTCCACCTCAAGAAGCAAACACTTGTGTGAAGCTGTGCATTGATTCCTACATACTTGCATATTGTACTTGTTATATTACTCTATGTTGACTATTATCCATGAGATATACATGTTACAAGTTGAAAGCAACCGCTGAAACTTAATCTTCCTTTGTGTTGCTTCAATACCTTTACTTTGATTTATTGCTTTATGAGTTAACTCTTATGCAAGACTTATTAATACTTGTCTTGAAGTACTATTCATGAAAAGTCTTTGCTTTATGATTCACTTGTTTACTCATGTCATTACCATTGTTTTTGATCGCTGCATCCACTACATATGTTTACAAATAGTATGATCAAGGTTATGATGGCATGTCACTTCAGAAATTATCTTTGTTATCGTTTTACTCGCTCGGGACGAGCAGAACTAAGCTTGGGGATGCTTGATACATCTCCGACGTATCGATAATTTCTTATGTTCTATGCCATATTATTGATGATACCTACATGTTTTATGCACACTTTATGTCATATTCGTGCATTTTCCGGAACTAACCTATTAACAAGATGCCGAAGTGCCAGTCTCTGTTTTCTGCTGTTTTTGGTTTCGGAAATCCTAGTAACGAAATATTCTCGGAATTGGACGAAACGAAGACCCATGTTCCTATTTTCACCGGAAGCATCCAGAACACCCGGGAAGGACCAGAGGGGGGGCACTGGGCCCCCAGACCATAGGCCGGCGCGGCCCAGGCCCTGGCCGCGCCGCCCTATAGTGTGGCCCCCTCGTCAGGCCCCCGACTCTGCCCTTCCGCCTACTTAAAGCCTCCGTCGCGAAACCCCTGATGCGAAGAACCACGATATGGAAAACCTTCCAGAGCCGCCGCCATTGCGAAGCCAAGATCTGGGGGACAGGAGTCTCTGTTCCGGCACCATGCCGGAGCGGGGAAGTGCCCCCGGAAGGCTTCTCCATCGACACCGCTGCCATCTCCACCGCCATCTTCATCACCGCTGCTGCTCCCATGAGGGGGGAGTAGTTCTCCATCGAGGCTCGGGGCTGTACCGGTAGCTATGTGGTTCATCTCTCTCCTATGTGCTTCAATACAATAATCTCATGAGCTGCCTTACATGATTGAGATTCATATGATGATGCTTGTAATCTAGATGTCATTATGCTAGTCAAGTGAGTTTTACCTATGTGATCTCCGGAGACTCCTTGTCCCACGTGTGTAAAGGTGACAGTGTGTGCACCGTGTGGGTCTCTTAGGCTATATTTCACAGAATACTTATTCACTGATGAATGGCATAGTGAGGTGCTTATTTATATCTCTTTATGATTGCAATGTGTTTGTATCACAATTTATCTATGTGCTACTCTAGCAAAGTTATTAAAGTAGTTCTATTCCTCCCGCACGTGTGTAAAGGTGACAGTGTGTGCACCGTGTTAGTACTTGGTTTATGCTATGATCATGATCTCTTGTAGATTGCGAAGTTAACTATTGCTATGATAATATTGATGTGATCTATTCCTCCTACATATGCATGAAGGTGACGAGTGTGCATGCTATGCTAGTACTTGGTTTAGTCTTTTGATCTATCTTACACTAAAGGTTACTAAAATATGAGCATTATTGTGGAGCTTGTTAACTCCGGCATTGAGGGTTCGTGTAATCCTACGCAATGTGTTCATCATCCAACAAAAGTGTAGAGTATGCATTTATCTATTCTGTTATGTGATCAATGTTGAGAGTGTCCACTAGTGAAAGTGTAATCCCTAGGCCTTGTTCCTAAATATCGCTATCGCTGCTTGTTTACTGTTTTATCTGCGTTACTACTGCTGCGTTACTACTGCTTGTTTACTCGTCTCGGGCAAAGCACTTTTCTGGTGCCGTTGCTACTACTTATTCATACCACCTGTATTTCACTATCTCTTCGCCGAACTAGTGCACCTATTGGGTGTGTTGGGGACACAAGAGACTTCTTGCTTTGTGGTTGCAGGGTTGCATGAGAGGGATATCTTTGACCTCTTCCTCCCTGAGTTCGATAAACCTTGGGTGATCCACTTAAGGGAAACTTGCTGCTGTTCTACAAACCTCTGCTCTTGGAGGCCCAACACTGTCTACAAGAATAGAAGCTCCCGTAGACATCAGCCATCTTGGATTCTGGAGTACTGTGGCGAGTGAGTCGCGTGCGCGGTGGCATCAACGGCACTGGAAAAGCAATGCTCGTGCGTGCGGAAGATCAAAGAGAGTTGGGCGCAGGGGAAGTTTTTTGCAAAGGGGAACAGATGTGCGGCGCAAGCGAAGGAGTGGACCGAGGTTGAAGAAAGGTTTATATAGGAATCGGGAGAAGCAATGCACCGTTGGATGAAGAAATCGTGTGGTGAAAAAAGATCTTGTAGATAAAAGGGTAAAAAGGTATTTTTACTGAGATGGAATAGAACGAGCGTTACCGTACGTGCGCCGAGAAAAGCGGAGGACGTGTGTCCCCCACTTGCACGACGTGTCAACGTGGTGGAAACAATGGACCCACAAGGCAGAAAAATCCCGACTATTAATAGAGATGAAGTGAATTTGACTAAGGGAGGCGTGCCGACAAGAAAAATAAAAGAAGATTGGCGACAGAAGAAGTTATTTGAATACTTCGGGAGCCTTTGGTCAAATACAAGTTTTTGCCCAAATGCTCGGGGGCTACTTCGATAAAAGTAAAATTTCGAGTATGGCAATATAGAAATTGTGAGAGCCTACAACCAACCACAAGTTCTTGGCTGTAGCCTCGGGGGCTACTCCCATCGGGAGCACTGTTCGCGCACCCGAGAGATGAAAAGAAGATCATATCGGGAAATAATGACAATATAGCGACAAGGTGGATTAAAATGTTGAGCCTACAACCAAGCACAAGTTCTTGGCTGTAGCCTCGGGGGATACTCCCATCGGGAACGCTGTTCGCGTGCCCGATGAAATTAAAAAAGAAAAAAGATAAGAAAAGCAAGAGAGTATATTTCGAGTTATAATTAACTCTACATATACTCCCATCGGGAGAGCAATATAAGTCATATTTGACTCGATAAAATGTGCCATTCCAACAGCCGGAAAAGCACTCGACAATATATTCTCGAACGCCAAAGTTGCGATCAATTTCTGAATGCCGCAAATTTGCGAAGGTAAGACCCCGGATCCATTCTGCTGGGCGTGGCATCGCCTAAGACTCGCGCTCGCTACTTTTATCCGTATCAACAGATACGAAGAAAAATCCTAACGGACGCGTTAGGTACTCGATAAATTTGACCGGGACTCGACGGAATGGTAAGACCTTAAGCGGCACCTGTCGAAGTTTGCACCGATATCCCGAGATCATGTCCAGGGACGTGATCTTGAAGTAGGTTTTTGCGGATTGCCACTAGAGCAGTTAACTAGTACCCGATCCGTCAGATGAACTAGCCCCAACTACCATTATCCCTGTACAATATAGAAATTTATATGAAGAAATATAGAAAAGTCTAAGTTGTCGAATAAAAATAAACAGTGGAGATTTTCCCTGACTCTACGATTCAAGCAAAATCTCGGGGGCTACTGACATAGGCATCCCTAATGGGCCTGCCGAAGATAGTACCCGGGGTTTACTGAAGGCCCATTATTCGAAGAAAAAGAAGATTCGGGAGCCCAAGATATATTAAGGAAAGTTAGAGTTGTAATAGGAAGTGCTATTTGTAATTTGGCGGGATGAGTTAGAAACCGTCCCGGACTCTGTAACTTGTACGAAACGAAACCCTCGGCTCCACCTCCTATATAAAGGGGGAGTCGAGGGACGAAGAGATCATCGAATCATTGTCTACAAACCCTAGTTTTCATAATCGTCGAGTACTTTTCGGCTGAAACCTTCGAGATCTACTTGCCCTCTACTTCCAACTAAACCCTAGCCTACAATCCATAGGCATTGACAAGTTAATACCTTGTCATCAATAGTTCACGAACCGTAGGGTGACACACTTAAGGTTCGATGTTGTTTAAGTAGATATGGGATATGGAATGGAGACCGAATATTGTTCGGAGTCTCGGATGGGATCCAGGACATCACGAGGAGTTCTAGAATGGTCCGGAGAATAAGATTCATATATGGAAAGTCAAATTCCAAGTTTGGGCTAGTCCAGTAAATTTCGGGAAGGTTCTAGAAGGTACTAGAATTGACCAGAATATTTCACTATGGCAGGTGGAGTCAGCCTAGCTGACCCACAAAGGAGGAAGGTGGAGTCCATGGTGGCCTCCACCTCCTTGGCCGGCCAACCCACAAGGAAGGGGGAAAGTCCCACCCCAAGTCCACCTTGACTAGGTTTTGACTTTTACATTTATGGTAGGTTTTCAATAAGACTCCTAGAGGGAGTATGATTGGAAGCTAGGGTTTTCCACCTATATATTGAGGAGGAGAGGGGGCTGGCCGGCCACACCAAGGCTGCCCTGGCCGCACCCCCTCTCTCCCCAAACCCTAGCGCACCACCCTCCTCCACCTCTCTCCCGCACGGCAACAGCGAAGCCCTGTAGGAGATCTCCACAACCACCGTCACCACGTCGTCGTGCTGCCGGGATTCCGAGGAGGATCTACTACTTCCGCTGCCCGCTGGAATAGGGAGAAGGACGTCTTCATCAACACCGTATGTGTGACCGAGTGCGGAGGTGCTTCCCGATTGTGGCATCATCGGGATCTTCTACTCGCTCCTGAGAGCGGCAAGTGATCGACTACATCATCCACGAGATCCATCTCGTTAAACGCTTAGCGATCTTCGAGGGTATGTTTATCCCATCTTGTTGCTACTATCTAATAGATTAAATCTTGGCTTGTTGTTCTTTCTTGTGGTAGGATCCAATTTGCAATGTTCACTTGACAACATGTGTATCAGCGTTGTAGTTCTTGTTCGTAGGTAGATAGGATCTTACTCGAAAGCCCGAGGCCACGTAAAATATGCAAAAAAAAATAGAGATGACTAACTTGTTTTTGCAGGGGCATGTGATGTGATATGTCCATGATGTGATTGAGATTATATTTGATGTATGAGATGATCCTTATTGTATTATGGCAACCAACAGGAGCCTAACGGTTCTTTTAAATTATGTTAAGACATGCGTGTCAATCACTATGTAATAGCTTTATTTCATTACTATGAGTTAGTAGTTGTAATAGTTGCTATGGATGGTGGACAACCATGAAGCGGAGTCATGGACCTTGGCGCAATTCTGGTGATGATGGAGATCATGTTCGTGTGTTTTGAAGACGGAGATCAAAGGCACAAGAAGAAAAGGCCATATCATATCACATTATCCATGCATGTGATGTTTATCCTTTTATGCATTTTTTGCTTAGAATGCGACGGTATCATTTTAAGATGATCCCTCACATTAATATCAAGATAATAAAGTGTTCTCCCCTCGTATGCACCGTTGCAAAAGGTCGTCGTTTTGAAGCATCTCGTGATGATCGGATGTGATAAACTCTACGTTCACATACAACAGGTGTAAGCTATGTTGCACACGCGGAAATACTTGGGTTTGCTTGACGAGCGTAACATTTACAGACATGGACTCAGAACACAGGAAACCAAAAGGTTGAACACAAGTCATATGGATGATATGATCAACATTTTGATGTTCACCATTGAAGATACATCATTTCACATGATGACCGGACTTGGTGTAGTGAATTTGGATCGTGTGCCACTAAACAACTATGAGGGATGTTGAATTAAGTGGGAGTTCATTACTAATTTGATTAAAACTTGAACTAGTTATCCTAAACATAGTCTAAATTGTATTTGAATTAAATTTTGTAGAATTGGCATTTGTTTTCTACTTTACGCTAGGCTTGTAAATTGAGATAGAAACACTGATAAATCTAACAAGTAACTTTACGAACTGGTACCGTATTGTTAAATAATCAAGAAATGATTAATTCCTACTTCAAACTTTTGGTAACCCTCAAATTGCTAATCCAAAGAGCAATGTGTTCAATTAGTATCTAAAATTATCTTGTCTTCTTGAAACTTGATGTTCAAATCAGTTTGAAAAGTAAGGAACTGAAAATTTTGTTTTCAGAAATAAGCAAGGTGTGAGATATATGTGATATCTAAGATCTTATTACAAGATGATAGAATATAATTTGGTGAGACTACATAAACTCATAAGTTTGATGGGAATGTATGAAGGTCGAAGATGCTAGACGTCCCGATCCTCCAACTAGTTGGGCACTAACGTTATTCACGTATCCACATATAAACCATAGTGGCTTCATCATGAAGTTGTCATGATTTTATGGATAAAATTATGAGTGAAATTGTTCATCACATTAAAAGGTTACAAATAGTGAAATCCGGAACACTTTTCATGTGATGACCAACTTCAGAGTTCGAAACTCAAGGGTGTTGGTATTTGACTAACAATCCTAGAAGTTATTAATGCTAAGTGTTTTCTGAAATATGAGGAAAACCGAAAGAGAAGCTACAAAAGATTTTGGCCAAAAGAAAGAAAAGACGAGAAAGTCTAGCTCAAGTGTATATAGATGATATACATGTTATGAATGTATTCTTTAATTGGTCACACAATGGAATTCTTGGGTATTTGTACCATATTGGTTGGTATGAGGTGTCATACAATACAACACAATACAAGAATACAATGGCCTAAGTGACTGACAAGGAATATGGTAACAATGCACGTCTGGAACAAAATAAATTGTTATTATGTTCGTCGTTGACATTCTACCTAGCCCTTGAGATTTATTATAAAGAACTTAATAATTGTTATTTTGCTATGGTCAAATGAAAGCAATGAGTTGTTCAAATTATGACCATACTCCATGTACGATAGATAAGTTATTATGAATATTAATGGTGAAACACACATGCATAACACTGATACTAAAATGCCATAAGGCAAATGATCAGAATTCCACTTATTTGTGGAACCGCCATTTATGTCATATTAGAAAGGAACGCATGAAGAGACTCCATGCAAATGGTTTTTTGGATTCATTCAATTTTTTGAATCGTTTGGCACTTGCAAATGTTTCTAAAGAGAATGACTAAAACACTGTTCATAGGCCAAGAGTTGAATGGGAAACTAGCTTAGTGGAAACATACATGATGATGTATATGGTTCAATGGGCATAGCTGTGTGCGGAAGATTCTTCTATTTCATAAAAACTTACAAAGATGAATTGAGTGTATATATATAGATATATTTATTTGATGAGGAAGAAGTTTGAAACATATGAATAGATTCAAATAAATTTCAGCACAAAGTGGAAATCATCGTAATGGAAAAGTTAAATATCTATGATTGGATCATGGTGAAAATATTTGAATTATGAGTTTTAGCGAACATCTAAATGAGTTGCGAAATTGTTCCACAACTCACGTTTCTCGGAGCACCATAGTTATGATGGAGTATTCGAAAGATGTATCCAAACCTTTTTGGATTAATGGTGAGATAAAATAAAATAAAATGATGCCATTATATTTTTGTGGATTATGCTTTAGAGACTACCGCTTTTACACTAAATAGAGCGGCATCATAATCTGTTGAAATGACACCAAGCAAGTTATGGCATGGGTATAAACCCTAATAGTCCTTTCTTAAATTTTGATATTCATAGCATAAGTAAATGAGTTTACAACCAAAATCAGATGAATGTCTTTGTTGGTTATCCCAGAGAACAAATTGGGAATTCTTTCCACTATGAAGTCAAAGAAAAAAGTGTTTATTGATGTTTCTTGCTTATTTCCAAGAAATTGTTTCTCGCGAAATATTTGAGTGAGAGGACAATGGAACTCGATAAGGTTTATGAACCTGAGCAGGATGAGCAGAGTAGCGCAGCGTCGGAAATGGTTCCGAAAGCAGCCACGACGCTCATGGCTCCCATGTCTACAAAGTGTTATAGCCATGGAGATCGAAGTACCTATTGAACCTTGTAGGTATCGTTTACTTTGTGATCAAATAAATGATTTATGGACAAAGGATTGATTTTGAAAAATGATAAACCAACTACATACGAAGAAGTTATGATGGGCCCTGATTCCGTTAAAATGGCTAAGTGCCACGAAATCCAAGATAGTATTTGTAATCAAGCTTTGGAGCTTGGTAAACCTTCTGAAGGAATAAATAATTTTTGAAAGTAAATTGATCTATAAATTAATGGACATGGATATAATATCCTTGAAGAAGCTCGACTTGTCGAAAAGTTGTTTACGAGAAAGTTCAAAGAGTTAACTGCGATAAGATTAGATCTTCCGTAGCGATGTTTATAGTCTATGAGGATTATTCTAGTAATCGCTACATATTTATTTTATGAGATATGTTAGTAGGATGGCAGAAATACATTCCTTAGCAGAAGTATGTATTAAAGGTGTATACAAGATACAACCGAGAGTTTTGCTAGTCCGTAGAATACTACATAGATATACAAACTTCACTGGATGAAATGATTATCACGGAGTTGGAATCTTCACCAGATGAAATAACCAAAGAGTTTTGATTTCATCGAAAACGATGAAGATGCTTGCATTTGCAAGAAATTAAGTGGGAGCGCTGAGACATATTTATAATACTTTATGTGGATGACATATCGTTGATTAGAAATGATGTAATTTTGTACTTGATGTGATTAAAAGTTTTCATTGAAAATTAATTTCATTGAAAGGATACGGACTAAGAACATATTTGGCGTCAAGATCTATGAAGATAGATTGAAGCGCATAATAAGTTTAAGTCAAAGTACATAGAATAAATATTGAAGTAGTTCAATATGAAAACGTCAAGAAGGTATTCTTTTCCATGTGGAGGTTTAACAAAACTTGAGTATATTTGACACTCAATGAGTAAAAACACATGAGTGGTTTTAGATCATGATTAATATGTACACAATCAGATGTCCTATGCTTTAAAGTGTTATGAACATATACCAGAATGATTCATATGATGATCATTGGACAACAGTAAGAATATCACTGAGTGCTTATATATATATATATATATATATATATATATATATGGGAAATAGTCTGCTAACATGGGTGATAGCTATGCATACTCATCTCACCATTGGATCTTATATAGAGAGCACAATACCAGCCTTAAGGGAGCACACGGCGTTAGCCCTCCCGTCAATAACACAACAAGAATCCACACCATTTTTCTTTGCGGTACACAACTTTGTTGGGTGGCATTTTCGTGTTCCACACGCCGACGAAAATAATGTATCAACCAATGTTTATTGCACCGTCGACATTTGGTTTTTAATAAGTAGCGCGAGGCAAATATGATTTTCAAATGCATCCGAACAGGCTGTCAAAATATGCCGAGTGCAAAGGATAATTTTGGTACAAACATTCTTTGTCCCGTCTACACATGTTTCGTGCGGGGTCTTTTTTTTTGGTTTTCCATCGCGGCAAACCACCACTTCAGCGCTAGATGCCATATCAATAAGTAGACATCGGTAAGAAACGATACCAAAAACACAACCAAACCACAGTGCCTCTCCAACTGAAACAATTGTAAAATTGCTGATGGGAGCAAATCCACTGCAAAACAGATCACAGTATTCTCCACGGTCAATATATATCACAATGACAAGCAACTTATGGAGCCGTGCCACCACTGTCACTTTGCCTTTTTTGTATTCCAATACGCAATATATCACAACCTCAGGGGCTCTATTTTTTGACGAGGTGATAAAAAGCTTTGAAACCACAGCCCCTTCAAAGCTCTAGCTCCAGACATTAGTGCCATTCAACTATGCCGCCGGTAGTCGTGGACGGAGAGCTAGAAACAGGGTGCACGAGGCCAGTCGGAGATCACGTCGTCAGCCTGGGCGACCTCCCTGATGATATTGTTGCAGCTGTCCTAATCGATGTAGCTTCCGCCGCCGACCGTCCCGGGGATCTTCTCTCCGTTTTCATGGCGTTAGCCTACCCCTTTTTTGCCTGCCCGTGCTTGAGGTCCCATGCTTTGTCTGACCAGTTCCTTTTCATCAACTAACAGGTGCAAGAAGTTCTATTCGCTGGGCTGGTCTCCAAGCGTCATCAAGAGTGCATCTCCTGGAGCCCTATCAATCCCTGCGAAATCATGGTGTCCTGGAGCAGAAATATTCCTGCAGCGGTGCGAGGAAGCCGGGAGCATCGATGCATCTTTCATGCTGGGAATGGTTAGCCAGCACTTTTGTTCAGAGTTTCTTTTACTACCTTTTTCTAATTTGTGCTTGCTGGTACTCCGAGTTGATTATGCTCACCTTATACTATTTTTCTTTTCGCTCAGATTCTGTTCTACTGCCTCAAGCTAAGAGATGACGGCATTGCAAATATCACATCTGTCGCTTCCAAGGGCCACACGGAGGCAACATACGCTTTGGCAGTGATCCTTTTCAACGGCAGCGGGGGGGGGCGAAGTAAGCCGCGACATACCCGCCGCGGTGGCGTTGTGCCAGCAGGCGGCATCTAATGGACACGTGATCGCATTACGCGAGCTAGGGTTTTGCACGCACGACGGGTACGACATCTCTGAGGACCACCAAGAAGGGCACCGCCTTGTAGATCTTGCAAAAAGCCTTGAGATGGCAGAAGCGCTTGATCGGACCGGGTCGCTTCTTGGACCAGTGCGTCACGGAAAGGGAGGTGCGCCGCATATCGCTAACTTGTTCATGGTGGAGTGGTTTAAACTGGGAAATTCAGATGGTCTAGATGAATTCCGCATGTGTTCTAATGACATTTGTGGCCGCCAAGAGACTAGGGCTAGAGAGTTTCGTTGCTGCGCCGTCTGCACTACGGCGACTTACTGTTCAAGAGCCTGCCAGTCTAGGCACTGGATGAAGCAGCACCGGATGGTGTGCTACCCACAGTGATATATCATTTTTATGCCATTATGTCCATCAAGCACCATCGTTATCTGAATAAAATAGTTTTTTTTGGTAATGACAAACAAATTGATGTAAGGTGTTGCACCGATATTAGTTTGGTCACATATAAAAATTAATTTCAATCTCAATTAGGCTAAAGTTTTCATTAAAAGGTAGCACAATGGGCTGGAAGAAGTCTATGCTAGATTTAGATGAGTTCTAAATATTGTGACGGGTTCTACAGACGAAGGCAGAGTATATCATTGTTTTGACAATGTGTTGCGGTCAGAAACCCACCGGCGAGCAGCGACGGGCAACACAGTAGAGCCGGGAGGCTCCCAGGACTGCGGCTGGCCCTGGTCCCTCGAGCGACGGCCCGCAAAGACTCGGCACGCACGTCCGATGCTCGGTGCAAGGGCGTGCCACCTGACCTATACCTGGTCAGGAAGGTGATGGATTTGCCTCGCTTAGTTTCCTGCATGCATACACGTAAACATTAAATACGAGCCTCGATCGGCTCTCAGGTTGTCCTGTGAATCGGCTCAAGGAGCCGATTCACCCATGATTCGTACGAGGTGTACGATCATATGGTGGTCCTGCTTGATCAATGTAAAGCTAAAACGACCTACTACGATTTAGGGTTTTCACCACATAATCGGAACATCCTACGCGTGATTGAGCCTGGCGGCCATGCACGGTGATCATAAACCAACCCTAGACAAGGCCTAAAAACCAACATGAAGTTGATCCCGGAACATCCTGTCTAGGGCTAGCAAACTACACCCTACGTGCCATCGGATCCTTCAACCCGTTTGTAAGGCCTAACTATGCAGATATTAAACTAATCCTTGAAGAACAAGGAGCAATCATAACGGATCGGATCTACTAAATAATGATCAAGCGGGGTGCCGCCCTTACACCTAAGATAGGTGTAAGGGCGGCTAGACGTCTAAGGGTTGCACGAACAAAAGCATATGATACGATGAAGCAATGCTAACCCTAACACATCTATGATAACTACGTTGCTCGCCATCAACAAGGCTTCAGCACGAGCAACGCATGAACAACGAATAAACTTGTACTGCCTAGATCGCAAGATGCGATCTAGGCAGCATGATGCTTACCCGGAAGAAAACCCTCGAGACAAGGGAGTTGGCGATGCGCCTAGATTGGTTTGTGGTGAACGTGATTGTTGTTTATTTCATAAACCCTAGATACATATTTATAGTCCGTAGACTTTCTAACGTGGGAATAATCCCAACCGTGCACGAGCCAAATTCTATCTAACCGACACGTATCCTACTATATTACAGATACACGGGCAAACTAGCCCAAACTTTGTATACAAGGCTGATTCATGTATTTCTTCTATGTATATTCTCCAAGCCCATCTCAATCGCGGCCCACCTCTGATCCGGTCAGATTCTGGTGATAACACATGCCCCCCTGGTTTTGGAAATGACAATTCCAAAATCACTCTGCTTTTTCTTCGTCGGGTCATGTCGTGGCAGAGCAGAACCGTCGCAGTATCCTTCATCATGATGCCTTGCCCTCACAACTTCTTTGCAAGATTTGATAGCCTTAACATCACTTCCTCGGAAACCGTAATGGCATTAAATCTCCACTATACCCCCTTTATTTAACTGTGTCGAACGGTTCGCCACTTCATCCCCTTGCTCGTTTCGGCCATCGGCACCCGAAAAAACCCTCTTTCCTCGTAGCAATGTCTTCCTCTTCCTCCATCTCCTCAGGCCTCTCTTTCCAATCTTCTTCCTCGAGCGAGCAGGAGTGGAACTTTGACCACGTGCCGGATGGCCCACCCGAAGCACTCGTCGGGTCGGATGGTGACTTACCTCTCGACCGATGGGGAGGACGACCTCCAGTTCCTCATCGAAGGGGAGCTGAAGAGCGAGAGCGAAGACGACCTCCACTCCTGAGCGAACTCCACCTCCTCCGACGAGGAGGAGGAAGAAGAAGAAGCGGAGAAAGAGGAGGAAGAGGAGGAGGGTGATTCCTCTTCCTCCGCTGGGTATCCGCCGGCGAAGCGCTTCCGCGCTTGGGCGGACAGCGAGGACGATGATGATGACGAGGAAGAAGAGGCTTCGGCCGAGGGCTGGGGCAGCAGCGACGAGGAACTCTCCGGAAGCAGCGCCGACGGCAGCTACGATGCCGACGATGAGGCCAGCGAAGATTAGTAATGTAGGACTAGTAGTTCCTGAGCAATCAGATCTTCTTTTGTTCTTCCTTTCTTGAGCAATCGGCTCTTCATTGTAAAAAAACCCCTCTTATTAATGAAGAAGACATCTCTCAGCTCATTCTGTCCCTTTTCCAACTTTGCCGATTGTTAAAGTGAGTCAACACATTAAGAGCCGATGGCAGCGCATCGGCCCTTGCCATAAAACGCGAGCAAGGCCAACTCTATTGTCTATTCAAATGGTAACCTGCGACTTATCCGAAAGAGCAAAACTCAAATCCCCAAATCGCCGCTTGAACAGATCCAACACAAGTCCATATGAACCTCAGATGTCAATCGCGCAGGTTCGCAACTGCAACGGACCCAAAGGCAATATCATCCAATGCCCACGCTATGGTCTTAGGCCTGAAGGTGATCCTTAACCACTCCTTGCTGTTCGAACATAGCGCCTTGCTCTATCTTTTTGCATCAATAGAAACGGCCCTGACCGTGTAGATGATGACGGCTTCCCTTTCAGATTCCTTTCATCAGCTCTGGTGGTCTTCTTCTGCAACAACTCACCGCTTTTGAAGCAGGTTACGATGCAGGGCCAGCCGATGATACCCCAATAGGCTTCTAAAAACAGAGCATCTGCTAGGTCAGCTGCCCCCCGAGCCTCAGTCAAGGCGAGAACAGCGGTGAGGACACACAGTTTAGACGAATGGACCCGAGCTCGAGCAAATCTGAGAAAAGCACCACGCAGAGCCAGCCAGACTTGCCACCATCGGCCACCAAGAAAAGGTCAGCCACTCTGGTCCTAGCCATTCCTATGAGTATAGCTGAGAAGGTGGCCAATTTGGCCAAGCCGACAGTAGATACACAAGAGCCGATCACCTTTTCTTCCGTTGAAAGCCGATATTGCAGACGAAACACCACCGGCTTAATGAGCAAACGGCTGCCTTGTACGCCAACTGATACCTCTGACAGCACTGCTGAACTGGCGATCTTGCGCAAAGGGTTGGAGGTCCTCGAAGAGAAGGTTCGGGCAACAAAATCAGCTCACTGATAGCTGACAAAGCTCTCATTGTTTACTCCCTCGAAGAAGCAGAAGGCCTTGAAGCTGAGCTGAAGAACGACTTGGTCGAAATCTGCGCCTTGAACACGCAGCTGGTAGACCCTGTGTAATTTATACTAGAGTCGATGGCTGTGCATCGGCTTTGTTCCTTAGTTCTAAAGTCGATGTCCATGCATCGGCTGTACATCATGAGAATTTTTTTATCGGCCGATTTTTCTATCGGCCCCCAATATTTCACTGCACATGTATCACACATGTTCATCTGATTAGGTGCCCCCCGAGCCGAATCTGCCAGGTAACTGCGGATATCGGCTCTGTGGTGAGCCAAGGCACTGTATTTGAACGTCGGCTCCGTTAGGACCAATATTGACTTCTTCCGAGCTCATCGGCCGACGTAAAACCGCTGCCCATTAGATCGACGTTGAACACGAGCGAACGTATGGTGAGGATAATTTTGGCCGATTGCTGGAATCGGCCTCCATGTTGATTGAATCGCTCAATGAAGGTTTTGCAATGTTCGTCCATAGATCTTTGGGGCCGATCACAAGGATCGGCCTCGCCACGTTCATCCATAGATTTGTTCTTGCTATACGGTTAGGCCGGTGGATAAGACCAGCCTAACCCCGTCCTTCGTGACGTCGATGCGCTCGCGATCGTCCAAATTGATGCTCGAGAGTGGCTCTTGGCCTGTCGTCTCCCAAACGTTCATGCCAGCCGTTGAAATCTCGGCTGAGTCATCTGCGTGGACGACCTCTACTTCATCTCCATCCCACTGTATTAAGCATTGGTGCATCATGGATGGAATGCAACAGTTGGCGTGGATCCAATCTCTCCCTAGCAGGACTGCATAGGTGCTCTTGCTATCGACAATAAAGAACGTCGTAGGGATGGTTTTCCTTCCTACGGTCGGATCCACGTTCGGAACACCTTGTGCGTCGGATGCTTGGCCGTTGAAATCGCTCGGTGTCACGTTGGTCTTGATCGGATCCGAGCTAGAGCGTCCCAACCGTCGTAGCATGGAGTATGGCATAATGTTGATCTGCCGCTCCGGTGTCCACCGAGCATCTTGTTGACAGGCTGCCCATTGATATAGCCTCGCAAGTACAAGGCCTTCGAGTGTACGTAGCTTCTTTCTCGTGGCTTCTCAAAGATAACCGGCCGTGGGCCGCAGATCAAGTTGTGCCACGGGTGCTTCGTCTAATCTCGGAGCACTAAACTCCGTCGGAAGGATGAACACCATGTTTGTGCCGGCCGATGTCTCATCATCGGCTTTCTTTTGTCTGGGGCGCCACTCTTTCCTTTGTGGCCGACCTTCTTCGTCCAGGGTTCGCTGAATTTTCGCGGCCAGATCAGGCCGCGCCTTTCTTAACGTGTGCAGGTATAACCTTTTCGGCTTCCTCCAAACCACGTAGTCGCTGAACCCTACGCTTTTGGGAACGGCTGAGTCCATCAGGGCACCACCTTGGCCGGTGGTACTTGTCTTCTTCTTCTTCTTCATCATCGTCCTCTAGTTCCTCGAGATCTTCTACCTGAGAGGACTCAACGTGCTTGTTCCGAGGCGGGAGAGGCCCTAGACGTTTGAACACGGACACGTTAGCTGCATCCTTCTTCTTCGTCTACATTCAGGCGGTTGCCGATTGTAGGCAATCGGCTCATTCCTGAATCCCAGCAGTGTCTGAAGAAGGGACAGTCCCAGTGCCTATCCACGTCGTCTTGTGATGTCTACGTTCCCCCTCCTTTCCTGTAGACAGTGTTGGGCCTCCAAGAGCAGAGGTTTGTAGAACAGCAGCAAGTTTTCCCTTAAGTGGATCACCCAAGGTTTATCGAACTCAGGGAGGAAGAGGTCAAAGATATCCCTCTCATGCAACCTCGCAACCACAAAGCAAGAAGTCTCTTGTGTCCCCAACACACCAAATAGGTGTACTAGTTCGGCGAAGAGATAGTGAAATACAGGTGGTATGAATAAGTAGCAACGGTGCCAGAAAATAGCTTGCTGGCGTGTAGTTGATGGTGGTAGTATTGCAGCGAGTAGTAACGCGATAAAACGGTAAGCAAGTAGCGATAGCGATATTTAGGAACAAGGCCTAGGGATTACACTTTCACTAGTGGACACTCTCAACATTGATCACATAACAGAATAGATAAATGCATACTCTACACTTTTGTTGGATGATGAACACATTGCGTAGGATTACACGAACCCTCAATGCCGGAGTTAACAAGCTCCACAATAATGCTCATGTTTTAGTAACCTTTAGTGTAAGATAGATCAACGAGACTAAACCAAGTACTAGCATAGCATGCACACTGTAACCTTCATGCATATGTAGGAGGAATAGATCACATCAATATTATCATAGCAATAGTTAACTTCACAATCTACAAGAGATCATGATCATAGCATAAACCAAGTACTAACACGGTGCACACACTGTCGCCTTTACACACGTGCGGGAGGAATAGAACTACTTTAATAACATCACTAGAGTAGCACATAGATGAATTGTGATACAAAACTCATATGAATCTCAATCATGTAAAGCAGCTCATGAGATTATTGTATTGAGGTACATGGGAGAGAGATGAACCACATAGCTACAGCGAAGCCCTCAGCCTCGGGGGTGGATTACTCCCTCCTCATCATGGAGGCAGCGATGGCGGTGAAGATGGTGGTGAAGACGGCGGTGGAGAAGGCTCCGGGGGCAATTCCCCGTCCGGCGAGGTGCCGGAACAGAGACTTCGCCCCCGAATTGGAGTTTCGCGATGTGGCGGCGCCCCTGGAGTCTTTCTGGAGGTTCGTCTTTTTGTCGATGTTTTTAGGTCACGACGGCTTAAATAGGCGAAGAATCGGAGTCGGAGGGGCCACGGGGTGGTGCCACCATAGGGGGGCCCCCCTTGGGCCGCGCGGCCGGGTGGTGTGGGCCCCCCGGCACCCCTCCGACTCTTCTCCGGTGCTCCGGAAGCTTCCGGGAATTATAAGGCCTTCGGTCTTGATTTCGTCCGATTCGAAAATATTTCTTTACTAGGATTTACGAAACCAAAAACAGCGAGAAAACAGCAAGCGGCACTTCGACATCTTGTTAATAGGTTAGTTCCGGAAAATGCACGAATATGACATAAAGTGTGCATAAAACATGTAGGTATCATCAATAATATGGCATAGAACATAAGAAATTATCGATACGTCGGAGACGTATCAAGCATCCCCAAGCTTAGTTCTGCTCGTCCCGAGCGGGTAAAACGATAACAAAGATAATTTCTGAAGTGATATGCCATCATAACCTTGATCATACTATTTGTAAACATATGTAGTGAATGCAGCGATCAAAACAATGGTAATGACATGAGTAAACAAGTGAATCATAAAGCAAAGACTTTTCATGAATAGTACTTCAAGACAAGTATTAATAAGTCTTGCATAAGAGTTAACTCATAAAGCAATAAATCAAAGTAAAGGCATTGAAGCAACACAAAGGAAGATTAAGTTTCAGCGGTTGCTTTCAACTTGTAACATGTATATCTCATAGATAATTGTCAACATAGAGTAATATAACAAGTGCAATATGCAAGTATGTAAGAATCAATGCACGGTTCACACAAGTGTTTGCTTCTTGAGGTGGAGAGAGATAGGTGAACTGACTCAACATAAAAGTAAAGAGAATGGTCCTTCAAAGAGGAAAGCCTCGATTGCTATATTTGTGCTAGAGCTTTTATTTTGAAAACATGAAACAATTTTGTCAACGGTAGTAATAAAGCATATGAGTTATGTACATTATATCTTACAAGTTGCAAGTCTCATGCATAGTATACTAATAGTGCCCGCACCTTGTCCTAATTAACTTGGACTACCGGATCTTTGCAATGCACATGTTTTGACCAAGTGTCACAATGGGGTACCTCCATGCCGCCTGTACAAAGGTCTAAGGAGAAAGCTCGCATTTTGGATTTCTCGCTTTTGATTATTCTCAACTTAGACATCCATACCGGGACAACATGGACAACGAGATAATGGACTCCTCTTTAATGCATAAGCATGTGGCAACAATTATTATTCTCATATGAGATTGAGGATATATGTCCAAACCGAAACTTCCACCATGAATCATGGCTTTAGTTAGCGGCCCAAAGTTCTTCTCTAACAATATGCATGCTCCAACCATGAAGGTGGTAGATCTCTCTTGCTTCGGACAAGACGGACATGCATAGCAACTCACATGATATCCAACAAAGAATAGTTGATGGCGTCCCCGAAACATGGTTATCGCACAACAAGCAACTTAATAAGAGATAAAGTGCATAAGTACATATTCAATACCACAATAGTTTTTAAGCTATTTGTCCCATGAGCTATATATTGCAAAGGTGAATGATGGAATTTTAAAGGTAGCACTCAAGCAATTTACTTTGGAATGGCGGATAAATACCATGTAGTAGGTAGGTATGGTGGACACAAATGGCATAGTGGTTGGCTCAAGGATTTTGGATGCATGAGAAGTATTCCCTCTCGATACAAGGTTTAGGATAGCAAGGTTATTTGAAACAAACACAAGGATGAACGGTACAGCAAAACTCACATAAAAGACATATGGTAAACATTATAAGACTCCATACCGTCTTCCTTGTTGTTCAAAACTCAATACTAGATGTTATCTAGACTCTAGAGAAACCAAATATGCAAACCAAATTAGCAAGCTCTAAGTATTTCTTCATTAATGGGTGCAAAGTATATGATGCAAGAGCTTAAACATGAGCACAACAATTGCCAAGTATCAAATTATCCAAGACATTATAGCAATTTACTACATGCATCATTTTCCAACTCCAACCATATAACAAATTAACGAAGAAGAAACTTCGCCATGAAAATTAAAAGCTAAGAACACATGTGTTCATATGAACCAGCGGAGCGTGTCTCTCTCCCACACAAGCATGTATTTATTCAGAGAATGAAAATAACAAAACAAAAATAAAAGCACACGGACGCTCCAAGCAAAGTACATAAGATGTGGCCGAATAAAAATATAGTTTCAAGAGAAGGAACTCGATAATTTTGTCGATGAAGAAGGGGATGCCTTGGGCATCCCCAAGCTTAGACGCTTGAGTCTTCTTAGAATATGCAGGGGTGAACCACCGGGGCATCCCCAAGCTTAGACTTTTCACTCTTCTTGATCATAGTATATCATCCTCCTCTCTTGACCCTTGAAAACTTCCTCCACACCAAACTTTAAGCAAACTCATTAGAGGGTTAGTGCATAATCAAAAACTCACATGTTCAGAGGTGACACAATCATTCTTAACACTTCTGGACATTGCTCAAAGCTACTGGAGGGTAATGGAACAAAGAAATCCACCCAACACAGCGAAAGAAGCAATGCGAAATAAAAGGCAGAATCTGTCAAAAACAGAACAGTCAGTAAAGACGAATTTTAAAATGGCACCAGACTTGCTCAAATGGAAAAACTCAAAACTAATGAAAGTTGCGTACATATCTGAGGATCACTCACGTAAATTGGCATAATTTTCTGAGTTACCTACGGAGAATTAGACCCAGATTCGTGACAGACAGCAATGCTGTTTCTGCGCAGCAATCCAAATCTAGCATCAACTTTACCATAGAGACTTTACTTGGCACAAAAACATGATAAGGAGAGGTTGCTACAGTAGTAAACAACTTCCAAGACACAAATATAAAACAAAGTACTGTAGCAAAATAAACACATGGGTTATCTCCCAAGAAGTTCTTTCTTTATAGCCATTAAGATGGGCTCAGCGAGTTTTAATGATGCATTTGCAAGAGATAGTATTTGAAGCAAAAGAGAGCTTCAAGAGGCAAATTCAAAACACATTTAAGTCTAACATGCTTCCTATGAAGAGGAATCTTGTACACAAATGAATTCATGAAGAACAAAGTGACAAGCATAAGAGGATAAAACACGAGTAACTTCAAGATTCTCAACATAAAGAGGGGAAACTTAATATTATTAAGATGCATATAACCATATTTCCCTCTCTCATAATAACTTTCAGTAGCATCATTGATGAAATCCACAATATACCCATCACTTAAAACATTCTTATCATGGTTCATATGCATAGAAGTATCATTAAATTTGGCATAAGAAGAATTATTCTCATTAATAGTAATTGGAGCAGGATTATTATCAAGAATTTGAACATGGTAAACAAGTTGCATATTAAGGAAATTGTTTTTGGTAAGCCTATCATAACTATGACAAGTTTCATAAGGATAATTGTAACATGTGTCATATCCATCTCTATAGCGATTATCTAGACCAGAATATGTGATATCATCATTTTCACTAAAAGTAGAGGTCTCAAGTATAGGATCTTTGAGCACAACATCCCCAAGCTTAGAGCTTTCAATATCATCGTTTGAGGGGACATGAATAATGCTATCATCATTACTTTCATAATCAGTACCAAAGAGATTTCCAACATCAAAGTTAGTGTGCTCTTCCAAATCATGATCATTAATATGGGTTAAGGGTATAGGAAGATCATCGTACTCAGATTCATTATCACAATAATCATCAGGAGCAACATACTTACGGTTACCTATCGTTATCTCATATACGCGGGGATATGTTGTTACCTCTTTCTTTTTATTCCCCTTATTCTTGTTCTTCTTCTTCGTTCCCTTCTTCTTCTTCTCCTCCTCCTTTTCCTCGTTCCCTTCTTTAGGAGGAAGAGGCTTGGGTGGCTTGTCCGCATAACCTGATTTACTTTCGAAACAATGGAAGAAACTTGGGAGGATCCCTCCTTTTCATTAATTAGTTGAAAACACACGGCGGTCCTATCATATTTTGGTAAGGTGTCATCTTCTAAAATATTTTGTATGTAAGTATTTGTATGACTATTATCAATGCAATAAGAAAAACACCCATGCAGGACATCATCAATATCAAGATCACTCATATGTAACAAAGAGATTTTTCTCGACAACTCTTCACACCCCAAAAATAAAGTAAGTTCATCATGCTGATTAGGAGTAATTTCATCATCACAATACAAATTTGCAGCACTCATTGGGTTCAAATTATCATTGGAGGAGCATTGAAAATTAAAATGACCCACTTCATGGCAAACTTCACAAATAAAAGGATAGAGGGCACAAACTTTTTTACCAAGATCATCTAGAGCCCTAAACCACTTTCTAGTTTTTTCATTAGCATGATGGATACAATATTCATCTTTGATTTGATTAATTCCACAAGGTCTATGTATTCCACAAAAATTAACATGCTTATAGGAAATAACATTCTTAGGAGTTTGAGCATGCTCATTACAATAATTAACAACAATTTCATTCTTCATGCAAGCCTCTTTAAAAGGTTCATGATACTTATAAAAATTCTTTTTGGGCAATTCAAAATGAGAAGCAAAGGCTTTATAAAGATTTGCAGCAACTTGAGAGTCAAGACCATAAGTAGCACTCATATTTCGAAATTTATCGGTATCCATAAAAGTTTCAATGCATTCATAATCATAATTTATACCGACTCTTTACCTTTGTCGTTCTCCCAATCTTCGGCGTTCTCCTTAATCCGATCAAGAAGATCCCTTTTAAACTCTTCTTTGTTGCGCGTGAATGATCCGGAACAAGTAGCATCCAGCAAGGTCTTATCTTGAAAAGAAAGTCTTGCATAGAAATTATCAATGATGATATTACCTGGAAGCTCATGATTGGGGCATTTGAGCATTAAAGACTTCAATCTCTCCCATGCTTGGGCAATACTCTCTCCATCATGAGGCCAGAAATTATATATTCGGTTTCGGTCTTTGTGAATTTCACTTGGAGGATAGAATTTAGAATAAAATAGAGGCACAATATCCTTCCAATCAAGAGAATGCTCATCTTTTAGCAGTTTATGCCAATGCGCCGCTTTACCAGACAACGACAGAGAGAATAATTTCTTCTTCACTTCATCCATAGAGATACCTGCACACTTGAATAACCCGCATAATTCATGCAAAAACGATAAATGATCTCCGGGATGCACGGTTCCATCCCCTTCATAGCGGTTATCCATAACATGTTCAATAATTTTCATAGGTATTTTATATGGGATACTTTTAGTAGGTGCATTTAAAATATCACAAGCATCATTAGAGTTATCGCATATGGGAGATAAAGTGTTATCAGAGCAAATTTTCTCACCCGAAGATGGGAAGCTAAAAAGATCACAAAAACTAGCTCCCCAAGCTTAGACTTCTCCATAGCATTAGCAGTAATTGCATTCATACTAATAACATCGCTGCTAGCATGCAAATGAGGTTCCGTTGGTTTTTTAATGTTTGCACCAAACAATTCTAAATCAGGAAAAAGATTAAAAAGCTCACTAAATTTTTTGTTGTTTTCCATTATGCCTAACTAGTGTAAACAAGAAACAAAAAGATGCAATTGCAGGATCTAAAGGAAATAGCTTCGAGCACAAACACAATGGCGCCGGAAAAGTATTGTTACCCGGAACCGGAGTATGAGTGCCTTTTTACCTTTCCTCCCGAGCAACGGCGCCAGAAAATAGCTTGATGTCTACGTTCCCCCTCCTTTCCTGTAGACAGTGTTGGGCCTCCAAGAGCAGAGGTTTGTAGAACAGCAGCAAGTTTTCCCTTAAGTGGACCACCCAAGGTTTATCGAACTCAGGGAGGAAGAGGTCAAATATATCCCTCTCATGCAACCCTGCAACCACAAAGCAAGAAGTCTCTTGTGTCCCCAACACACCAAATAGGTGTACTAGTTCGGCGAAGAGATAGTGAAATACAGGTGGTATGAATAAGTAGCAACGGTGCCGAGAAAATAGCTTGTCTGGCGTGTAGTTGATGGTGGTAGTATTGCAGCAGTAGTAACGTGATAGAAACGAGTAAGCAAGTAGCGATAGCGATATTTAGGAACAAGGCCTAGGGATTACACTTTCACTAGTGGACACTCTCAACATTGATCACATAACGGAATAGATAAATGCATACTCTACACTTTTGTTGGATGATGAACACATTGCGTAGGATTACACGAACCCTCAATGCCGGAGTTAACAAGCTCCACAATAATGCTCATGTTTTAGTAACCTTTAGTGTAAGATAGATCAACGAGACTAAACCAAGTACTAGCATAGCATGCACACTCGTAACCTTCATGCATATGTAGGAGGAATAGATCACATCAATATTATCATAGCAATAGTTAACTTCACAATCTACAAGAGATCATGATCATAGCATAAACCAAGTACTAACACGGTGCACACACTCGTCGCCTTTACACACGTGCGAGGAGGAATAGAACTACTTTAATAACATCACTAGAGTAGCACATAGATGAATTGTGATACAAAACTCATATGAATCTCAATCATGTAAAGCAGCTCATGAGATTATTGTATTGAGGTACATGGGAGAGAGATGAACCACATAGCTACGGCGAAGCCCTCAGCCTCGGGGTGGATTACTCCCTCCTCATCATGGAGGCAGCGATGGCGGTGAAGATGGCGGTGAAGACGGCGGTGGAGAAGGCTCCGGGGCAATTCCCCGTCCCGGCAGGGTGCCGGAACGAGACTTCGTCCCCGAATTGGAGTTTCGCGATGTGGCGGCGCCCCTGGAGTCTTTCTGGAGTTTCGTCTTTTTTTTGTCGATGTTTTTAGGTCACGACGGCTTAAATAGGCGAAGAATCGGAGTCGGAGGGGCCACGGGGTGGTGCCACCATAGGGGGGGCCCCTTGGGCCGCGCGGCCAGGTGGTGTGGGCCCCACGGCACCCCTCCGACTCTTCTCCGGTGCTCGGAAGCTTCCGGGAATTATAAGGCCTTCGGTCTTGATTTCGTCCGATTCCGAAAATATTTCTTTACTAGGATTTACGAAACCAAAAACAGCGAGAACAACGAAGCGGCACTTCGGCATCTTGTTAATAGGTTAGTTCCAGAAAATGCACGAATATGACATAAAGTGTGCATAAAACATGTAGGTATCATCAATAATATGGCATAGAACATAAGAAATTATCGATACGTCGGAGACGTATCATCTTGCTCTCTCGACTTTTCCTTGGCGTGGCGCTCATATCTCTCCTCGTCGCGATCATGCCGACGATGTCTCCTGGCGTCCCTAGCCAGACGATCTCTTTCGTCCTCGTTGTTGTATCGTCGGCGTTGGTCGTATTGACTCACATATTTGTTGAGGAGGTGATCAGAGAGAGGTCGCTGATATCGCACATTCCTCACTTCTCCCTCTGTGATGTAGCGCTTGCCATCGTGTCGGAGCCGATCGCGTGGAACGGCTTCCTCTTTGTCGTTGTCATGAGAGCAGCTGCCCTCGTCTCTGTCCTTACCAGAGTGGTGCCCAGGTCCTACCATGTTGATGTTGAACGAGAATCCCGACTGGCACCCTCCAGGGTAAGTGCACTCCACCATGTTAACGGCGGGGAAGG
Source organism: Lolium rigidum (assembly GCF_022539505.1). Taxonomy (NCBI): domain Eukaryota; kingdom Viridiplantae; phylum Streptophyta; class Magnoliopsida; order Poales; family Poaceae; genus Lolium; species Lolium rigidum. The sequence goes on along the minus strand of NC_061514.1, from coordinate 92,489,870 downwards.
GGTGTGTGTCGACCTTCATGGCGTACTGGCTGAAAATTAGACGCCCTTGTTCTATCGCCATTTGGATCTGCTGACGCCACACCCTGCAGTCGTTGGTGGCATGGGTGAACGTGTTATGCCACTTGCAGTATGGCTTTCCGTTCAGCTCCTGCGTCGTGGGGATCTTGTGGCCTTCGGGTACCTTTAGTCGCTTCTCCTTAAGTAAGAGGTCGAAAATTTGCTCAGCCTTGGTGACGTCGAAGTCAAACCCTCTTGGAGGACCCCGTGGCTTAACCCACTTGCGGGACACGGGGCTTGCCCCGAGTCCATTCAGCCATCTGCTACCTCTTGATCTCCCGCGAGCCTTCATCTTCGTCCGCCTCAACCAGGACCACCGCACGCTTGAATTTATCCCGGTATACATCCGGGTGGCGCTCGTTCATATAATGACAGCCTCGCACCATGTGCGCCGGTGAAGGGTAGTCTCGCTTGGGAGGCCACATCCTTGATCGGTGATGCGAGACCCACCACCGCCAACTCGATCGCTTCTTTTCGGTCACACGAGCCGAATAGCATCGGTTCCTAACGGTTCCGAAACGCCGGATGTATTCGACACTCGTTTCTCCGCGCTTCGTCGTACTTGTGCTAGATCGGCAATGCCGGTCTCGGAAGCCTCCGAGTGATACTGCATGTGGAACTGCTCCTCCAACCGCTTCCAAGTCCGGATAGAGTCCGGTGGCAGCGATGTGTACCACCCAAAAGCCGATCCTGTGAGGGACCGTGCGAAGAACCTCACACGCAGCTCATCCGATGCTCGAGATCGTGCCCAGCTGTGCCAAATATCGGCTCACATGCTCGATTGAGCTGGAACCATCCGATCCACTAAACTTGGAGAATTCAGGGAGCCGATATTTGGGTGGTAGTGGGATCAACTCGTACTCGTTGGGGTACGGCTTGGAATAGCCGATTGCCCTCCTTTTCGGCACCATGCCGAACCGGTCTCTCAAGATTGTACTCGATTTGATCCGCGGTGCTCGGCTGCAGGAGTCGAACTCGAAGAATTGCCGGAGTGGCATACTTAGCCAGCCACGCTTGCTTCTCAAGCTCGAGCCAACCGCAGGAGTTGGGCTCGGAGGTTTATCGGGGTGGCATACTTAGCTAGCCACGTCCGCTTCTCAAGATCTCGTTCCCGAAGTTCCTCCCGCTGTTCCGAAGTCCCTGCTTGTTGCGGTCCTGGTTTGTGAGTGCCCGATTGCTTGCGATCGGCACGTATGTGCACGTGTATCCGTGAGGGATCTCCTTAGGCGCCTCATGCAAGAACTGGTAATCACTAGGGTCACCACCGATCTTGTAGACGATGTATGCCGGTGAACTCGGCACTTCTGGTGCTGCCAACGCGAATGGCAGCGGTGGACGGGACTGGAGTGGCATCTCTCCTTGGTGAGTCCCTAGAGCTGGTGCTGACGGAGAGTACTGATGCCTCATGATTTCCTGGATCACCCGAAGAGCGACACGCTCCAAAGTGTTCACCGGGCTCTCGAGTGGCGGTGCGACGAATGAGCTACCATGAAATTAATCTCCGACGCAGAGACCTGGTGCGTTCTTCGACGGGGCGGACAGGTCCACTCCATCGAGCGCGCCTTCGGTGAGAACCCTTTCCACCCGATGCCGTGTGAGCGGGTTCTCCGGAAAGAGCCGATGAGGTCGGCTTCGAGGATCGCTTTGACCTCGTCATACTTCTTCTTGAGCTCCTCGGTCGGATCCTCGTACGTGATCGGAGTGCCCTCCGCCATCTCGGATGTAGATGGCGATGCGGTTGATGTCGAAGACTGTCCCACCGGCGTGCCGAAATGTGTTGCGGTCGAAACCCACCGGCGAGCAGCGACGGGCAACACGAGAGAGCCGGGAGGCTCCCGGGACTGCGGCTGGCCTCGGTCCCTCGAGCGACGGCCCGCAAAGACTCGGCACGCACGTCCGATGCTTGGTGCAGGGCGTGCCACCGACCTATACCCGGTCGGGAAGGTGATGGATTTGCCTCGCTTAGTTTCCCGCATGGCATACACGTAAACATTAAATACGAGCCTCGATCGGCTCTCGAGTTGTCTCGTGAATCGGCTCAAGGAGCCGATTCACCCATGATTCGTACGAGGTGTACGATCATATGGTGGTCCTGTTTGATCAATGTAAAGCTAAAACGACCTACTACGATTTAGGGTTTTCACCACATAATCGGAACATCCTACGCGTGATTGAGCCTGGCGACCACGCACGGTGATCATAAACCGACCCTAGACAAGGCCTAAAAACCAACATGAAGTTGATCCCGGAACATCCTGTCTAGGGCTAGCAAACTACACCCTACGTGCCACTTGGATCCTTCAACCCGTTTGTAAGGCCTAACTATGCAGATATTAAACTAATCCTTGAAGAACAAGGAGCAATCATAACGGACCGGATCTACTAAATAATGATCAAGCGGGGTGCCGCCCTTACACCTAAGATAGGTGTAAGGGCGGCTAGACGTCTAAGAGTTGCACGGACGAAAGCATATGATACGATAAAGCAATGCTAACCCTAACACATCTATGATAACTACGTTGCTCGCCATCAACAAGGCTTCAGCACGAGCAACGCATGAGCAACGAATAAACTTGTACTGCCTAGATCGCAAGATGCGATCTAGGCAGCATGATGCTTACCCGGAAGAAAACCCTCGAGAAAAGGGAGTTGGCGATGCGCCTAGATTGGTTTGTAGTGAACGTGATTGTTGTTTATTTCATAAACCCTAGATACATATTTATAGTCCGTAGACTTTCTAACGTGGGAATAATCCCAACCGTGCACGAGCCAAATTCTATCTAACCGACACGTATCCTACTATATTACAGATACACGGGCAAACTAGCCCAAACTTTGTATACAAGGCCGATTCATGTATTTCTTCTATGTATATTCTCCAAGCCCATCTCAATCGCGGCCCACCTCTGATCCTGTCAGATTCTGGTGATAACACAATGACCGAGGGTTTTTGAGTCAAGGAGTTCTTTTAGAACTTGGTGTAGTTCTAGTAGTGTCAGAACTATGAAGCTATATTGTGTGTGACAATATTAGCAATATATTTCACACCACGGAATTAAGGTTCCACCAGAAGACCAAACATCTACGATTACTGCTGACTCATTTGAAAAATGAGTGATGCGTAGAGACACAAATGAATTGCAAAAATACATACATTTCTAAGCGTGTCAGATTCGTTGACTGGAACCTTTCCCATGAGCAAACATGATAAGCATCAGAAGGCCACAATGTTAGATCTTTACAAATGTAAACTAGATTATTGACTCTAGTGCAAGTAGGAGACTGTTGGAGATATACACAAGAGGCAATAATAAAGTGGTTATTGTTATATCTTAGTGTTCATGATAAATGTTTACATACCATGCTATAATTGTATTAACCGGAAACATTAATACTTGTGTGTTTTGTAAACATAAAATAGTCCCTAGTAAGCCTCTTGTTAAACTAGCTTATTGATTGATAGATGATCATAGTTTCATGATCATGAACATTGGATGTTAATAATAACAAGATCATGTCATTAAGAGAATAATGTGATGGACACACACCCATAGTAAGCATAGCATATGATCAAGTCATTAAGTTCGTTTTGCTACAAGCTTTAAGATACATAGTAACCTAATCCTTCAACCATGAGATCATGTTAATCACCTGCACCGGATGGATACTTTGATGACATCAAACACTACTTCGTAAATGGGTGGTTATAAAGGTGGCATTAAGTATTTGGAAAGTTGGGTTGAAGCGCATGGATCAAGAGTGGGATTTGTCCATCCAAATGACGGATAGATATACTCTAGGCCCTCTCATGGGAATGCCATCCAATTAGCTTGCAAGCATGTGACTAGGTCACAAGGGATGTCATTTCACGGTACGAGTAAAGATTATCGGTAACGAGGTTGAACTATGTATAGAGATACCAATGATCAAACTTCGGATAAGTAAAGTATCGCGCGACAAAGGGAATCGGTATCGTATGTTAATGGTTCTTTCGATCACGAAGTCATCGTTTAATATGTGGGAGCCATTATGGATCTCCAGGTCCCGCTATTGTTTATTGATTGGAGAAATGTCTCGATCATGTCAGCATAGTTCACGAACCGCAGGGTGACACAGTTAAGGTTCGATGTTGTTTAAGTAGATATGGAATATGGAATGGAGACCGAATATTGTTTGGAGTCTCGGATGGGATTCAGGACATCACGAGGAGTTCCGGAATGGTCCGGAGAATAAGATTCATATATGGAAAGTCAAATTCCAAGTTTGGGGATAGTCCGGTAAATTTTTGGAAGGTTCTAGAAGGTCCTAGAATTGTCCAGAATATTTCGCTATGGTAGGCGGAGGGACTCCACCAGCCTAGCCGGCCCACAAAGGAGGAAGGTGGAGTCGATGGTGGCCTCCACCTCCTTGGCCGGCCAACCCACAAGGAGGGGGAAAGTCCCACCCCAAGTCCACCTTGACTAGGTTTTGACTTTTACAATTATGGTAGGTTTTCAATAAGACTCCTAGAGGGAGTATGATTGGAAGCTAGGGTTTTCCACCTATATAATGAGGAGGAGAGGGGGCTGGCCGGCCACACCAAGGCTGCCCTGGCCGCATCCCCCTCTCTCCCCAAACCCTAGCGCCCCACCCTCCTCCACCTCTCCCCCGCATGGCAACCGCGAAGCCCTGTAGGAGATCTCCACCACCACCATCACCACGCCGTCGTGCTGCCGGAATTCCGAGGAGGATCTACTACTTCCGTTGCCCGCTGGAACGGGGAGAAGGACGTCTTCATCAACACCGTACGCGTGACCGAGTGCGGAGGTGCTACCCGATTGCGGCACCGTCGGGATCTTCTACTCGCTCCTGAGAGCGGAAATTGATCGACTACATCATCCACGAGATCCATCTCATTAAACGCTTAGCGACCTTCGAGGGTATGTTGATTCTATCTCGTTGCTACCATCTAACAGATTAGATCTTGGCTTGTTGTTCATTCTTGCGGTAGGAATTTTTTGTTTTCTATGCTACGAACCCCTACAAAAACCACCCACCAATACTTAACCCGTATGTCGAGGGTTCTTATGCATCTCGCAAGATTTAGATTAGGAAAACACACAATAGATCAGTCATTGGAGAGTGTCGCACACTACTAGACTAAATGGGGGTATGTACAACAATTATGTTAGTCATTTATATTATTATTGTTTTTGAAATAGTTAGAAAACGAGGCAGGTCACCTAATGGGTAAGAATATTTCAACAAATATATGATGATTTGTTTTTTTATTAAAAACAACACATGGTGTGTTATTATTGCGTAAAACACGGGCAAACATATTTTAAACTGAAATTATGTATTTTATAAACTTGATACATTTCCTATATCTATCAAATTTGTTAGATATTTTAAGAGCTAGCTACATGATGGTTGATTTGGGGGAAAATCATCTGGCTCTCACACTGTATGATTGTTGAAGTGATGAAACTAGTGGCGTCCGATCAATGCAGCCCCAATCTTCCATGTGCGACATTTATTAGTACATATGCAACATTCTTTTTCAACATTGTTTCTTGATATGTGAAGTTTTGTACAATGATGTAACATTTCCAGCATATCCCTATAGCAAAATGAAACAACTTATGCAACAAATCTCCACTAGATTGTGCAAAGTCTTTAATACTATGCCATCGTTTGCAGTAGAAACAATCAGCACATGTAAGATATGTTTCCAATACAAACAATATCATACAAACTCGTCCTCAACATTGGAGAAAAACTTAGCATACCCCAAAATCATTGCAGAATTTTACTTGCGAGTACACAACAAAAATGATAGACGCTTGTAGAATTTGAAACACTGTTTGCAACATAGAATTTTTTTTTCCCAAAAAACTCACCTTCACCATCACAAACTCGTCATCCCTAGCTCGTTGGTGACTTGATGAATCGAACTTGCATCGGAGCCAGATCTAGCGACCCTAAGCTTAGAGTGCGCAAACATCTCGGGATTGGAGGCCCCTCCATGGAATCCATGGCGACAACAGCTTAGCCAGTCCGACCTCGAGGGAGTGCAGTGATGTAGTGGCTGCCCGGAGGAGGAGGCATGTGGTGTGCTGAGGAGGAATGCCAACAAAGGTCGGCTTGCACACATGAGATGCAGCAGTGGTGAATGAGTTGCGACAACAGCGGGCCATGGATAGCACGCGAGTGAGCCGTAATAGTGATGGCGAGCAACATGAGGAGTGTTGGGCATGGTCGTGTGGAGCAATTGCAACTGCAACGGGGATGCGCGCAGGGGGAGGGTGAAGATACACACACATGGGAGAGGAGCATTAATAGGTGAAGCCACACCTAGGAGCGACGTGACAAAGACCGGATAATGCTTCAGCCGATAGAATTATAGCATTTGTCCTTTCAAAAACACGGAACTATGCACACAAAAAAAGGTCATTATCTAAAAAAAATCTCAAGGTTATCTAGAGCCATAATTAAAAAATTCGGCAAACTTTGGGATCTAATATGAACAATTTCAAACTAGAGCGTTCAAATTAAACTTGGCACCATATTTCAAGGTTAAAATGTTTTTTTTAATAACAGTTGGCTGCTTGCACGGCACAATCCAAAGTGAAACTTGCGATGACGACACTTTCAATTGGCATCCTTGACGTCTAGAAGTCAATCCGGTATTATCTACGACGACTGGACATTCTCACACCCGCTATATAACTTAATAGAGGACGAAACACTAGTGGAAAACGGGGCTATAGGCCCGGTCCATTTGGGCCTTTAGTCCCGGTTTCCAAACCGGGACCAACAAGCGAGGACTAAAGGTACACTCTTTAGTCCGGTTCAAAGTTGCACCGGGTCTAAAGGCTGCGCTACGTGGACTGCTCGGCGCGCGTTGAGGAAAATACCCTTTAGTCCGGTTTATAACACGAACCGGGACTAAAGGTTATTTCGTTATTTTTTAATCTATTTGGTTATGTCCAATTATTTTTCGCTCCTCTTTTTTTTCTATTTTTTCTAAATTTCTAGTATTTCAGCTTATTTAACTAGTTTAGTTTCTAACTACACTTAATCTCTAACTACGCTTAATCAATAGTCAAATTACTTACCCGTGGTCCAACTTCCCGCTCGGTCACCCATCCTCCCACTACTCCAAAGACTAGCACGCTTAACTTCCAAGTTCCTTTCCCATCCCGCTTCCAAGTGCTTCGCGCGCATGTTGTGATAGTAGTATCATATCAATCCTATTAACATGTTGGTCGATATCACACTTATTTATTATTCGAATTACAAATAATTATTTTAATAAACAAAACTAATGACGTAAAAACATGTTGTGGTAATGGTATTATAATTTTAATTTTTTTAATTTGTATTATAATAGTTTTTTAATTTATTATTTTTTAATATTTTTTTGCCAAACTTGAAAATTTGAAAATCTAAAAATTGGCTAACTTAATGTTAAGTAATAGTAATCTTTATGCATGATGTAATTATTATTTTAAAAAAATTAAAAATATAAAATTCCGAATTTCTGGCAAAAACTAAAATCTTCCTGCTTTCATATTTTCATTTGGAATTTTTAGAATCTAAAAATTGGCTAACCGGGTAAACCCAGGTGAATTCGGATGTAACTTTTTCCCACGATGATTTTGATATATTACACGTTTTTTTCGACGTCGTATGCAAAAGTTAATGCGGTTTTACCATTTTTCAAACCTTTTTTGCAAAAAAATGAAAACTCAAATTTGTTAATTTTCCCTAGTAGTAGGTTGCATAACATACAAGAATCTGAAAAGATTTTATTTTTTGAATTTTCTATCATTTTCTTTTATATTTTACAGTGTTAAAAAAGGCGATCCACAGGGGGGGGGGTGGAGGTGCATGGGGAGGCAAAAAACCCTTTAGTCCCCCTTCGTATTACGAACCGGGACTAAAGGGTAGACCTTTAGTCCCGGTTCGTAATACGAACCGAGACTAAAGACTTTTGCCCCATAGACCACCCTTTAGTGCCGGTTCGTAATACGAAGGGGACTAAAGGTCCAAACGAACCGGGACTAAAGGGTTTTCATGATGAACCGGGACCAATGCTCCCATTGGTCCCGGTTTGGTTCAAAACGGGGACTAAAGGGTGGGACGAAAGGCCTCTTTTCCACTAGTGAAAGGGATAACTGTCACGTGCACAAGCTCTGACCCAAGTCCAAGACACGAAGGTCTGTGTGTGCTCCTTGTGCCGCCGGGCGTCCCAATCAATCTGGTACATCTTCCACTTCCCTGGTCTGCAGGGTACACGCATGGAAACGACCACAGCAAAATGCTTAGGGAGCGAAACATTTCAATATGTGATCGATGGGAGAGTAGAATTTTCTCTCCTGGCTAGTGCTAGCTAGCTAGTGCGTAGTGGTAGCTTAATTAGGTGCGTGACCGAACCAGCGGGAGTACATGACATAACCACCACTTTTCATGTCACACAGCGCAGGATCGGCAGAAAGATGAAATCCGACAACGAGAGGAATGTCGAAGACTACAAATGGGTAGCTAGTGCTGTATTTTCCGGCAATATAGTCCAAGGATGCATTGATTGGGGCTTACTACTCTCTGCGTTGACAAGATCATAGGAAAGCTGAAGTACGGATGAAAAAGATTGATTGAGAGTTCGAGACAGACCCAGCAACAGCGACGTACATGGAGGCTATGCATCACTACACAAATATCACGCAAAAGTCACAGATGCGAACATATATAACAATGGCTGAAATCGCTCGATATGTCGTCATAATTAAGAACACGAGATTCATTCTTCGAGGGACCCTAGGAAAAAAACGCTTCGCTCCTGTCTCTCCCCGCGAGCGATGGGGCGAACCCTAGCTCCTCCCGCCCAGGCCCTCCACTCCTCCTCCCCCCGCCGCCGCCGTCGGCGTGCGCCGCCGGGCAAAGCCCACGCGGTGCCAGCGGCGGCGGTCCTGCTTCTACCCGCGCGCTTGGAGGGATGGCGCGGGGCGTCCCTGCCGGCGGCGGTGCTCTTCGGTCGGCGACGGCTCCGGTGGTGGCGCGCGGTCCAGGACGGCGGGGCTCCGGGTGGGTGGCGGCGACGACGCAGCAGCTTGGCTGCGGGGTGGTGCAACCTGGCGGCGGTGCCCTCCATGCTCAGATCTGGGCCTCTTGGGCCCCATCTGGGTAGGGGCGGGAATGCCCCATGCCGGCCTGCGCCATCTCCGGCGGGTGGAAGAGGCGGCTTGAGCTGGCGACAACGGTGACGGCAGCCCATATACTGCAGCGCGGCGACATGATCTTTACGAGCCCCGGGCTCGGCCGGGCCAGCTGGGCCTGGTGTGATCATGTTGCTGCGTCCGGACGGTAACCGCAGGTGGCGGTGAAGGCGGGCCCCTCCTGCGTGGTGGTTGTTCTGATGTCTATCGTTCTTGGCTGGTTCTCTTCCTGCATGCTGGTATCATTTTGTCGGCCACGGTGAGACGGCGCTGGTGATTGCAAGGCCGTGGTGGCGCATGCTGGTGGGTTGCGAGGTTGGCGGAGCACGATGAAGTGTTCGGGCTCGTGTTTCTCTGGGGGGACGGGAGAAATCCTTGTCGGATGGCTGACACCGACGCGGTGACGTTCATGGGCGCCGCCATTCCTTCTTGAGGGGCGTCGGGGTTCCTCCTCCCCACAACCCTCCCGCATACTAGGGGAAACCCTAGGCTTTGTCCGGGCAGCAGTCGTTATCGTCGCATCCCTTTTTGAAGGTGTTGCTTTGGTATGCGGCGCTTCAGAGAGCTAAGTTCGTGGTGGGAATTCTCCGGAGGGCGCAGTGGTCGCGGATCATCAGCGTTTTCGTTGATCCGGCTTTGTCGATATTGTTTTCTTTTTTTTCTTCTTCTTTTGTTTCTTTTGGGCTTTGGTATCGGTTGATTTCTATATTAATATAGCGGGGCGAAAGCCTATTTCAAGGATAATTAAGAACACGATGGTATTTTACATTATGGAAAATTAATTCATACATTAGCACTGTAAAAAGCCGTATGGCTCAATCACATACGAACGGATCCGTAAACCGAGGTATTCACGAAACTACGGTAGTGGACGTCGGCACGCCCGAGAGCGGCTTGAGTTTTGCCGCCAGACGGTCCGTTCCTTGTCTAGGAATATGTCTAGGGCCGTTTGCAAACTCAGCCTGGACATGTTGCTGGATAGTGTCCGGCAACTTGTCCCGCCAAGAGCGATTGATCGTGCAAAATACCGGCCTGGCCAGATTTGTTGCTAGGCTCCCACACCCGACATCCTGCCCTTTCTGCGATCAAAGGGGCGAGACCCTGGATCACCTTCTCATGGGTTGCGTCCTGGCGCGTGAGGTCTGGGCTGTTTTCCTACGCCTATGGGGCAAGCTCCGCTGGATGCCGCAACCAGACACCACACTCATCAGCTGGCTACGACAAAAGAAGGGAGGCCCGGGAGGCACTGGGACCTTTGGACAGCGACAGTGCTGATATGTTGGAGTCTCTGGCGTCACCGGAATGACGTGGTTTTTGAAGGTGCGACTCCTTCAAAGGACACAGTGATCCAGAAAATTTCTGAGGATGCGGAGCTCTGGCGAGCGGCTAGGTTGTTTAGAGGTGCTCTTGCGCCGGTAGAAAAGTGGAGATGTCGCGAGTAGTTGCTTTAGTCGTGTGTGCTATCCCTTCGGGTTAGCGTGGTTTGTACCTGTGGCGTCTGTGCCAAGGGTATGTTGTACTTTGGCCGCTTGGCCTTTTCTTATATGAAACCGATACGTCTATCCATGACGTATCCTTGAAAAAATGTCTAGCCCATACTGTCCGTCCTAAAAATTGTCATCCATGACCGGCAACTTGCAGTGAATCCTCAGCAACGTTGACCAGGGGAGGGGGGGCTTAAGGAGGTGAAGGCAGACAAAATTGATCAATGGTTGTCGGTGTCTCCGCGAGTCGAAATGAGGACGAGCGTGAGCGATACAATATGTACATGGTTTGGATATGGGCTTGACCGAGCCAATTGAATTTAATCTATTGATCAATTAGTTAGGGCTAATGATTATTTTGCCATTAATGAGTTTGGGGTACGGCTAATATATCCTTTGTTCGAAAATGTATGACTTAAATTTATCTAGTACAGATGTATGCATCTAGATACATTAAAACCTAGGTCGCTTATTTCCGAACGAAGGTAGCATCTTCCTCAAAATGTAAACTTGCCAAAGTGAAAAATCACGTAATCGCATGCATCATGCTTCTGAAAAATGCATGATAAGTGTCACCGATGTGAGAGACCGGCCGGAGAGGGAAATTAAGCAGTGAAGGCATGGACAGGTCTAGTAGACAGGCATGTATCATGGCTTTCGCCGGCCCCTCCGTACGCTATGGTATGATACCGGCGTTGCCTACACGAGATCGATAGAAGAAAAAATGCCGAGACAAGAGAGAAGAGGGTTCACGGGACGCCTCCAACTCGCCTCCATATCACATGCCACCCGGCCCTCCCTCGTGCGCCGCTCCACAGCGCGCCCACAAACACAGCGCAAAGATTCTCCTCTCGGCGTGACATGGCAATATGGGCATGACAAGCAGAAGGACCGGCCCATTTCACTTCTCAAGCTCTGGTCCCCGTGTGCCCGAATGCAACTTGTGAGTTCCCCAAACAAAAGGGTAAAAGTGAAATGAAAAGGCTTAGTATAACGGCACCATGTATTAGACTGGTAGAACTGCTTGTCTACATATTTGTCCATCTTCCCCTTGTATTTAACATTTCTTTGGCCGAGGAGGTAGACTAGTCACAATGTATAAAAAAAGTATCACGCATAGTGCACGGTACTTATCTTTATGATGCACTGTGTCATGCGGTAGTATCATAGTCTTTTTATATTTATTGATTTATAGAATCTCAATGTAAAATTATGTATAAGATCTAATTGATTTTTTCTAGTTCTACGTGCTATATATGATACGATATGTATGATACCACTATGATCTGTCATATCATTAATTATACTGACACATCGTTTTTTGCATGCATGAAATGCATGATACTACCTATGGTACCCACACTGTGGATAGTCTTAGTCATGTGCTGCAAATGGATTTCCATACCCCCTCTGCTTTTATATGTAAGGCCACTTTGTATTTCGAGCCAAAATTTTGACCGATAAAATATAAGTTATATGACTTTAAAAATATATTGTTGAAAATATCTTCAAATATGAATCCAATATTATACTTTTGGTGACATATAAGTTATATTTTGTTGTTCAAATGTTACTTAAAGTTCTATCCCAAAATGTGTGGTGGAATTATATTTTGAAACGAAGGGAGTATCCCTTTAGAAGGCATATGCCTCCTCATAGCTGATATTAGTGTTGGGAATTGCTAGCGGTTAATTCGATTTATCCAACATTTGTATTTGGGAAATTGAAAATAGTCATGATAATGTCCGCATCCAGATGAGAATGAAAATAGATATGGTAAATACCCGGATTTGTTTTAACAAATACAAAAACAAATGTCGTGTTGGATTTTGAACCAAATGTCACTACGGGAAAGAAGGACGTTGTCGTGCGACCATTCGCACGACAAAGGGCCCTATATGCACGGCAAAGACTTTGCCGTGCAGCATCACACGGCAATGATGACCCACAAGTATAGGGGATCGCAACAGTCTTCGAGGGAAGTATTACCCAATTTATTGATTCGACACAAGGGGAGACAAAGAACACTTGAAAGCCTTAACAACGGAGTTGTCAATTCAGCTGCACCTGGAAACAGACTTGTTCGCAAGAGTTTATCACAGTAACAGTTTTATAGCGATAGCGGTAGTGAAATAACAGACAGCAGAGTAACGGAAACAGCAGTGGTGATTTTAGTAAACAAGCAGGATTAAAATACCGTAGGCACGGGGACGGATGACGGGCGTTGCATGGATGAGAGAAACTCATGTAACAATCATAGCAGGGCATTTGCGGATAATAATAAAACGGTATCCAAGTACTAATCAATCAATAGGCATGTGTTCCAATTATAGTCGTACGTGCTCGCAATGAGAAACTTGCACAACATCTTTTGTCCTACCAGTAGGTGGCAGCCGGGCCTCAAGGGAAACTACTCGGATATTAAGGTACTCCTTTTAATAGAGTACCGGAGCAAAGCATTAACACTCCGTGAACACATGTGATCCTCACGTCGCTACCATCCCCTCCGGTTGTCCCGATTTCGTCACTTCGGGGCCATTGGTTCCGGACAACGACATGTGTATACAACTTGCATGTAAGATCATAAACAACGAATATCTTCATGAATCAATAACATGTTCAGATCTGAGATCATGGCACTCGGGCCCTAGTGACAAGCATTAAGCATAACAAGTTGCAACAATATCATAAAAGTACCATCTACTGGACACTAGGCACTATGCCCTAACAATCTTATGCTATTACATGACCAATCTCATCCAATCCCTACCATCCCCTTCGGCCTACAGCGGGGGAATTACTCACACATGGATGGGGGAAACATGGCTGGTTGATGGAGAGGCGTTGGCGGTGATGGCGGTGATGATCTCCTCCAATTCCCCGTCCCGGCGGAGTGCCAGAACGGAGACTTCTGGCTCCCGAGACGGAGTTTCGCGATGTGGCGGCGTTCTGGAGGGTTTCTGGCGACTTTTACTTCTCCTCGTGCGTTTTTAGGTCGAGGCGAATAAGTAGTCCGAAGGGGGGCGTCGGAGGCCAGCCGAGGGGGCCACACCACATGGCCGCGCGGGCCCCCCCTGGGCCGCGCCGCCTTATGGTGTGGGGCCCTCGGGCCTCCACTTCAATTGTCCTTCTGGCTCCGTCAGTATTCTGGGAAAATAGGCCCTTTCGTCAAAATCCCGAGGTTTTTCCTGAAAGTTAGATTTCTGCACAAAAACGAGACACCGGAACAGTTCTGCTCGAAAACAGCGTTAGTCCGTGTTAGTTGCATCCAAAATACACAAATTAGAGGCAAAACAATAGCAAAAGTGTTCGGGAAAGTAGATACGTTTTGGACGTATCAACTCCCCCTAAGCTTAGCTTATTGCTTGTCCTCAAGCAATTCAGCTTAACAACCGAGCGATAAAAGAACTTTCACGAACACATTTGCTCATATGATGTATATATTCTCATGATATGGCTAATACTTAAGCAGTTCATAATAGGATACATACAAATAAGATCATCTAACAGCTATGTCAATCATGAAAAGGTCCCAATCAATTAATAATAAGCATCATGAATCATGTATATAAGCAGGATTGCAATGTTCATAAGAGAGTATGATAAAGTGGTATCTCGCTTGCTCGTATTTGATTGGCAAAACATAAATGCCCGGGCACCTCCGGAGTTCATAGAAAGACTAGAAGTAGTGATTGTCAAAGATAAAAGCATCAAAGTTATACCACAATCAATCATATTTTGAGACAAGCATATTATACTAAGAATGACAGTTGTGCTCTCAAGAAAGTGCTCAAAGAAATAATGGAGACACAACCTAAAAGTAAAAGATTGACCCTTCGCAGAGGGAAGCAGGGATTAACATGCGCTAGAGCTTTTCATTTGTAAAGCAGGAGTAAAATTATTTTGAGAGGTGTTTGTTGTTGTCAACGAATGGTAATGGGTACACTAACTACCTCGCCAACCGGACTTTCAAGAGCGGCTCCCATGAATTATTTGCATTTTCATGTGGCACTCCTTCCAACCATTCTTACACAAACCATGGCTAACCGAATCTTCGGGTGCCTGCCAACAATCACATACCATGAAGGAGTGCCTTTTTAGTTTAGTTTTATTATGATGATGACACTCCCCCAACCTTTGCTTACACAAGCCATGGCTAACCGAATCTTTCGGGTGCCGTCCAACAATCACAAACCATGGAGGAGTGTCTATTTAAGTTAATTAATTCGGGACTCGGGAATCCCATTGCCAGCTCTTTTTGCAAAATTATTGGATAAGCGGATGTGCCACTATTCCATATGAGAGTCCGTCAAAAGTAAATGACAAGGTTGAAAGCTAAACACCACATACTTCCTCATGAGCTATGAACATTAACACAAATTAAGAAGCATTTTGAAGATTTTAAAGGTAGCGCATGAGAATTTACTTGGAATGGTTTGAAATGCCATGCATAGGTATTTATGGTGGACACTCTGGAATAACTTGGTTTTCATGTGTTTGGAGGCACGAGCAGCGTTCCCGCTCAGTACAAGTGAAGGCTAGCAAAAAGACTAGGGAGCGACAAATCAAGAGAGCAATGAATCGTCATAATCATGCTTGCGGCAAAATAAATTAACCGAGGCATAAAAGTGATACAAGAACTCGAAGCAATGTAAATCATTGAGGCTTAATTGACTCTTGTTCAGTCATATGCATGCGTGAGCATGTGCCAAGTCGATATAAATGAATTATTCAGAGGAGGATACCACAATGCCATACTTACTTATGAATAAAACAATGCAAGCAAACATCCATGACATGCTACTCATATTAATAGATTGGAGCTAATCATGAGAGATCATGAACTACTAGACTTTCTTAAATAACATATACCTCACATGAACCAACTAAGCATGCTCACATGGATGAGTATATGTACAAAAATGAAAACAAATAGAGTTCATACCAGCCTCTCACCACAATCGGATTGTCGTAGATCGTCATTATTGCCTTTTCACTTGTGTAGCTTGGATAATATGAAATGAAAACCACGCTCCAGCCACCGAAGACCATTGAACTCATGATGAACTTTACAAACCAAAGAAGAACAGCAAATATTTTTGGTGTTTTCGAATTTGAGAACAAGAACAAAAGGAAACAAGCAAACAAAACAAAAATCTTTTTGGGTTTTCTTATAGCAAACTAGCAATAGCAAATAAAGCGAAACAATTGCAAGAAACCAAGATAAACAAATGATGAAGAGAAACAACAGAAATATTTTTGGTCTTTTTGTGTTTTAGGAAAGAAACAAAGTGGAAACAAGAAATAGCAAACTAAAAGAAACACAGAAAAACAAGATGGCAGAAATCTGCCAAAACCTGACAGCAGTACAGAAATCGATTTTTACAAAAATCTTACGTTGCTTAGTTCAAAAAGTGTTCAACTAACGAAAGTTAGATAACAACCTGGAGAACATGCACAAAAATTGTCTTCGCAAAATAACGTTCTGGCTGTGCACACGAATTTTTACGGTAACAGCCCAGAATCTGTTTTCAGGCAGCACTTCCCCAAATATCATCTTCCTCTCATTAGAAAATCACTCAAAGAGACTAAACAAGTGTCGGGGGGAAGACCCCGGGTAGGGCAATGGACGCGGAGCAGCCGGCTGGCCACTGGCCGGCTCGCGGCAAAGGCCGGCTGAGGAGCAGCCGGCTGGCGCCGTGGCCGGCTGGTCCGGAAGCCGGCTGGCTCTAGGTCCTAGTCGGCCCGGCTACGGCCGCCAATGCCGTAGCCGGGCCGGCTTCTACAAGCCATATCCGACCGGGGGTCCGTACCTCGGACCGACTCGAGGCTGGCGAGTCTTGCACTCGGAAGGAACCGGGTTGGTGATCCGGGTTCCCAAAGTCCACGCTGACTTCATCTTCCGTAAAGCGCGGGGCACCTGTGGAGCAATAGTGCCACGCGCGGACAGGCCATCATGGCTTACGACGCGCCGTACGAGCTACGAGTGGCTGACGGCGACGGAGACGCTTCCTCTCCATACCGCCGACCGTGGCAGCCGGATGGGACAGAGCCATGACGCCTCAACGGCTCCTGACGTCACCGCCTCGGGAAGGAGCGGAAGCCGAAGCCGGCCAAGCCGGCTAGTAGACTATAGGGTCTTATATGTAAAGTGCCGGTGCCTATATAAGCCGCACTACCCCCTCTCGTGCAGGGACGATCGATCATTTACTGCTTTCACCTACCTACAGAGCTGCCCTGTGAGAGAGACCATCGTCTCCCTTAGCCTCTCAGGGCCAGCCGGACACAGCTCTAGGAGCACCATTGTACTGTGTGATATCATATACACTCTAGCAGGAGTAGAGGTTTTACCTCCACCGGAGGGCCTCGAACCTGGGTACGTCGCCGTGTCGCTCGTGCCCATACCCGCTTCCGGATACCGCCGTGAGATCTCTCAGGAGCCCCTTCGATTAGCCACCCTATGGCATATGCCGTGACGATACCACGACAACATAGTAGGTAGGTATGGTGGACACAAATGGCATAGTGGTTGGCTCAATTATTTTGGATGCATGAGAAGTAATCCCTCTCGATACAAGGCTTAGTCTAGCAAGGCTATTTGAAGCAAACACAAGTATGAACCGGTGCAGCAAAACTTACATAAGAACATATTGCAAGCATTATAATACTCTACACTGTCTTCCTTGTTGCTCAAACACTTTGGCATATGCCGTGACGATACCACGACATTTGGCGC
>NC_061514.1:92451309-92472293 GCF_022539505.1 Lolium rigidum | reverse complement strand
TTCGCTACATACGGTTGATTAATCTTCATTGTTTTGATAAGTGTTGTGTGGGTGAACCTGTGCTAATGTACCGCCCTTCCTAGGACTAATACATACTTGTGATTATACCCCTTGCAAGCATCCGCAACTACAAGAAAGTAATTAAGATAAATCTAACCACAGACCTTAAACTCGAGATCCTGCGATCCCTCCCTGCATCGATATACCAACGGGGGCTCGGGTTTCGTCACTCCGGCAACCCCGCAATTGGCAAACGAGTACAAGATGCATTCCCCTAGGCCCATAAATGGTGAAGTGTCGTGTAGTCGACGTTCACACGACACCACTAGAAGAATAACACCACAACTTAAATATCATAACATTGAATATTACTCAACCATAGTTCACTACTAGCAATTAGACTTCACCCATGTCCTCAAGAACTAAACGAACTACTCACGAGACATCATATGGAACATGATCAGAGGTGATATGATGATGAATAACAATCTGAACATAGACCTTGGTTCAATGGTTTCACTCAATAGCATCAACAACAAGTAGAAATCAGTATCGGGAGAGTTTCCCCTATCAAACAATCAAGATCAAACCCAAATTGCTACAGCGGTGACGATGTCCAGCGGTGGAGATGGCGGTGATGATGGTGGAGATGATGATGATGGTGATGGAGATGATGTCCAGCTCGATGGCGGTGACGATGGCGTCGATTTCCCCCTCCGGGAGGGAATTTCCCGGCGGATTCCCGCCCGCCGGAGAGCTCTTTCTCTCTCGGTGTTCTCCGCCCCGCGAGGCGGCTGTAACCCTTCGTGAGGATTCCTCTGTGGCTTAGGTCTTCGGGACGAAGGGTTTCGCGAAGAAAAGGAGGCGAAAGAGGCCGAGGGGGCCCCACACCACATGGTGGCGCGGCCAGGCCATGGGCCGCGCCACCCTATGGTCTGGGCCCATCCTGGCTCCAGCTGGCTCCCCCTTCTGGCTTCCTCCGTCATCTGGAAAAATAGGATTTTCTGTAAAACTTCCTTCCACAGTTGATCTTCCGAAATATTGCATCCCGACGGTGCTTTTTCCGAGCAGAATCCTGGCTCCGGTGCTCGATCTCCAAATAATCATGAAACATGCAAAATAGATGAAATAACATAAGTATTGTGTCCCAATATGAAATATATCAATGGATAACAGCAAATTATGATATAAAATAGTGATGCAAATTGGACGTATCACCCGCCAAATTACAAATAGCACTTCCTATTACAACTCTAACTTTCCTTAATATATCTTGGGCTCCCGAATCTTCTTTTTCTTCGAATAATGGGCCTTCAGTAAACCCCGGGTACTATCTTCGGCAGGCCCATTAGGGATGCCTATATCAATTGATGACTCCCAAGTGGAGGAGATCAATTGTAGTACCTTTCGATTAGAAATGGTTGTCGAACCCACGCGGAGCTGAAGGTATTGGTTAGCAAGAGTGATAAATAAAACAATAATAGATGGAAGTGTTTTTGGGAATTTTGGTTGTATAGTTGCAAAGAGAATAAAAATGCCAGAAATAAATAGTGACAGTTGAAAGCTCTCAATGAGAGAAAAGCCCAATCCTCTATGTGGAAAGAGGACAAGCTCAAGTGATGTGTTTCTTATATGTGGAAAACGTTCCCTAGGGCTGCATGGATTTTGCATGGCATAGAGACTTCTAAAATAACACGTTGAATACCTTGTCAAGTTTTAATCTTCTTTGGATGGAGCCATTATTAGGTATAGCTAAATAAATAAACTGAACCCCTTATGATGGATCTCATGGCCAAGTAAATGACTGCACACGAGTTATTAAGACATAAAGTCCCACCATAGCATTACACTCTAAGGTCCCCGATACTAATACCCTATAAGAGTAACTTCATGACTCGGTCTCAGGTTTACATGTCCTCCCAAGTCACCCTCACTCCATTGCACTATGGTGTTCTCCTATCAGCCCATATAGGTGAAGTGTTGTGCAGTCGACGTTCGCACAACGCCATCATAGAATCACATAAAAAGATAAACACTAGACAAAATACCAACACATGTTATATATAAATCATTGCCAATTCATCCTATGCCCTCAGGAACATACGGGAACTACTACAACGTGCAAACATGATCACATTTAGTGGCATAAGTGGTACAACTCTATCTGAAAATATAACTTCAACTCCAAGTAATGACAAGTGCTCAATCACAAACATGAATTGGAGCACAAAACAAGTATCTAGGGTATAGCAACTCTCAAACTACGAGGGGGACGGAGTGCATCACGGAGATGATGATGGAGATGGTGCTGGTCTTGATGATGGCGATGATGGAGAGGCCTCCTCCCACGACAAGGAGGAGAGATGATGACGATGACGATGATTTCCCCCTTCTCCGCTGCTCCGGAGCAGCAGGATCTGACCCCCCTCGGAGGGAGTCAAGAGTTTCGCCGCTGCTGTGACATCGGATGGTCTTGGGAAAATTAGGGCCTTAATTTTTGGGCGAGACGGAGGTGTGTTAAAAATCCCCTATCGAGGAAGTGCCCGAGGCGCCAGATGGTGGGTCCCACGCGGCTAGATTCCTTGTCCGCGTGGGCCACCCCCTTTCGGCCCTCGTGGCTCTTCTTCCTTTGATATTTTTCCCTTTGGTGTTCTCCCGATGAAAAACCAACTGTGCAATTTACCTTTTTTCCATTTGGGCCCCTGTAGCTCCCGAAACATTAAAAACAAGAAAAAGGAGGTTTTCTCCCTCCTAGAAAGTAAATACCAAAAATAGGGACTTTGTATGAAAGTCCCATAAATCAACTAAAACATGCAAAAACAATGATTTAACATTGCCAATAACATTCTAATATGATAATGTGAGTTATAAAATGATGATATAAAATACACGTATCAACTCCCCAAGCTTAAACCTTTACTCGTCCTTGAGTAAGTAAGCGAATAGATCATTACATGCATCACCGAGCTTATGGTTGATAAATAAATACGAGCATTATATCATCATCATGTTCAATTGCAACGAAAGATTAATGAACTAAAACCCATACACATGAGGTCAACATAAGTAGAAGCTCTAGCAATCACCCCTTACTTTTGAACATAAATAACCATTGTATGTTGGACAATTGAATCATACTCTTTTTCCAATGCATTTGCTCTTATTTGCAAGCATTATACTATTTTATACTTTGCTGAAATTTAAAGACAAGATAAACTCTCATTGAATAACTAGTTAAAAGAAGACAAATAAAAAGATAGATATGCTATTGTTTACCACCTTGCTTCACTAATAACTAGTACAAACTTTAGTCATCGATATTTCAATCAAGTTCTTATGCTCAACACAACCTTTATCTCACATCCTTGGGTGCCCACCTTTCATTCACTTTTCAAGAGCATAAGTATTGAAACATCCATGATCATTAATTTGTTCGAAAGATACTAGGGCATAACAAGAGAGTTTCATATTCTTTTCATTAACCTTCCTAAGTCTTTATCCCACAAGACTACATCTTCTACTTTGAACTATTATTATTTATGTAATATTGACTAATTATTTTACTTGATCTTATTGATGAGATAATTTTACAATTTTCCAACACACTCAAGTTAATTAAATTCAAGGCAAGATGTGATTGAAACTTCTAAATATGTCACGCTCATTTGCATGAGTGTTACCCATAAATATCCAAACAAGAGACTCATAGATGACACCATACTTTAATATTCATTGATAAACCACAAGAGGATACATGATAATGCTCCATGAGCTCACACAAGCCTAAAACATATTGATAACTAAATGATAAAAACAAAACACACCATGACTAGATAGATATGATAGCTAGTAAAGACAAAGACTAGGTGGGACTCCCCCAAGCTTGACGTCCGTGAAGCTCTTTATTTCTCGTCCTTCTTGACTTCATGATAGTTCTCTTCAATTTCTCCAATGATACTCATCATAAGACTGTAAGCTTGCTCAAACTTTCTTGCAGCTTCTCCCAGCTTTCTCACGAGGTTCTTCTCCCTTGTTTCCTTGTTGGGCTTCTACTATGGGCTTGGTACTTTTACGTTCGGGATCATACTGTCCCATTCACCAGGATAGTTCTCTTGAGCAACACGCTGGAATTCCCTGTCAATAAGAGTAGATACCATGTTTCTGCTAGCAAGAGCGTGCCTAGGAGCCTTCCCTCCGGTGCTCATGCGCACGCTCTGCCTCTTGTTTCCAAGAGGCACGTTCACGCTCACCGCAACAACAGGGATATGAGCAGGTGGTGAAGGTGGTGCAGATTGATACGTCTCCGACGTATCGATAATTTCTTATGTTCCATGCCACATTATTGATGATATCTACATGTTTTATGCACACTTTATGTCATATTCGTGCATTTTCTGGAACTAACCTATTAACAAGATGCCGAAGAGCCGATTCTTGTTTTTCGCTGTTTTTGGTTTCGTAAATCCTAGTAACGAAATATTCTCGGAATTGGACGAAATCAACGCCCGGGGTCCTATTTTGCCACGAAGCTTCCGGAAGACCGAAGAGGAGTCGAAGTGGGGCCACGAGGCGCCGCCACCATAGGGCGGCGCGGCCCAGGCCCTGGCCGCGCCGACCTATGGCGTGGGGCCCTCGTGTGGCCCCCCACGTTGCCCTTCCGCCTACTTAAAGCCTCCGTCGCGAAACCCCCAGTACCGAGAGCCACGATACGGAAAACCTTACAGAGACGCCGCCGCCGCCAATCCCATCTCGGGGGATTCTGGGATCTCCTCCGCACCTCGCCGGAGAGGGGATTCATCTCCCGGAGGACTCTTCACCGCCATGGTCGCCTCCGGAGTGATGAGTGAGTAGTTCACCCCTGGACTATGGGTCCATAGCGGTAGCTAGATGGTTGTCTTCTCCTCATTGTGCTTCATTGTTGGATCTTGTGAGCTGCCTAACATGATCAAGATCATCTATCCGTAATGCTATATGTTGTGTTTGTCGGGATCCGATGGATAGAGAATACTATGTTATGTTAATTATCAAGTTATTACCTATGTGTTGTTTATGATCTTGCATGCTCTCCGTTATTAGTAGAGGCTCGGCCAAGTTTTTGCTCTTAACTCCAAGAGGGAGTATTTATGCTCGATAGTGGGTTCATGCCTCCATTGATATCCGGGACGAGTGATGAAAGTTCTAAGGTTGTGGATTGCTCGTTGCCACTAGGGATAAAACATTGATGCTATGTCTAAGGATGTAGTTGTTGATTACATTACGCACCATACTTAATGCAATTGTCTCGTTGTTTTACAACTTAATACCTGGAAGGGGTTCGGATGATAACCTCGAAGGTGGACTTTTTAGGCATAGATGCGAGTTGGATGGCGGTCTATGTACTTTGTCGTAATGCCCAATTAAATCTCACTCGTACTTATCATGACATGTATGTGCATTGTTATGCCCTCTCTATTTGTCAATTGCCCGACCGTAATTTGTTCACCCAACATGCTTTTATCTTATGGGAGAGACACCTCTAGTGAACTGTGGACCCCGGTCCATTCTTTTATACTCGAAATACAAATCTGCTCGCAATACTTGTTTTACTTGTTTTCTTGCAAACAATCATCTTCCACACAATATGGTTAATCCTTTGTTACAGCAAGCCGGTGAGATTGACAACCTCACTCGTTTCATTGGGGCAAAGTACTTTGGTTGTGTTGTGCAGGTTCCACGTTGGCGCCGGAATCTCCGGTGTTGCGCCGCACTACATCCCGCCGCCATCAATCTTCAACGTGCTTCTTGGCTCCTCCTGGTTCGATAAACCTTGGTTTCTTTCTGAGGGAAAACTTGCTGCTGTGCGCATCATACCTTCCTCTTGGGGTTCCCAACGAACGTGTGAGTTACACGCCATCACAGACGCGAGGTGGACGAAGGGCTTGTATTCTCCCTCTCCTCCATGTCAGGCTTTATGTCTTCATCATCCGGGAAGTCCTTCCTCTTCCTACTACTCCTCCACATGGACGTGGGGCTGTTCCCATCGAGTTCATCATCATCCTTGTCCATGGAGGAGCATTGGAAAGATTCACCCGAAGACATGGCTAAAACCCTGACAAACAGAAACAACGAAAACAAAGAACGCTCGAAAGCTCTCGGTGCGAGATTAGATCAACAAAATGGGGTATATATTGACGGTTTTGAGGTCAAAACGAAGCGTCAGAGTCCAAAACGAGACGGAATGGGACTCCGAGGGGCAAAAGGGGTAGGCCCACGCGGCCAAGGAATCTAGCCGTGTGGGGTGTTCCCTTTTCCTCCTCGGGGCTCCATTCCTTCCAAGTTTCTTGTCCCACACGTTAATTTCCATAAAAAATGACTCCCGTAAAATCTTACGTAATTCCGAGAAAGTTGCGAACACAAAAGTTACCTTTTATTGATTTAGGGTTTCTGAAACTGCAGAATTCTTCGCAATTACCTATTTCGGGGTCCATAAATTCAACTCTTGCACCATTCCAATGAAAATATTTCCTGCAATATAATGTTTTAGGCGTTGTCCATTGACTACATGGGGTTTACCTTTCATATCACCATGAAGACGGATAGCTCCTGAACGGTACACCTTGATACGTTGCAAACATTCTATTATTTTTGATGCTCCATGCTTGTTTTACATAGATTTCTATATGTTTTGTTTACACTTCATGGCGTTTTTATGCATTTTCTGAAACTAACCTATTAATAAGATGCCATAGTGGCAGTTCCTGTTTTCTGCTGTTTTTGTATTTCAGAATTTTTTTTCTGGAAATATTCTCGGAATTGGAAGAAACGAAAGCCGAAGTTCCTATTTTGGTGTCACGAAGACGAAATCCAAAGGGGAGACGGAGAAGAGCCAGGAGGCGGCCACACCATGCCTAGGCGGGGCCCCCCTGTCCGTGCCTAGGGGTGGCGTGGGCCCCTCGGGCGCCCACCGACATCACCCTTTTGCCTATAAATTCACATCCTCGGGAAAAACCTAAAGACCCGAGCCTCCATCCATGAAAAGTTCCGCCGCTGCCAACATGGACCCTAGTTCGGGAGGGTTCTGAAGCTCTTCCGGCACCCTGCCGGAGAGGGAGATGATCACAGGAGGCCTCTTCATCACCATGCCCGCCTCTGGAGTGATGCGTGAGTAGTTCATCTCTGGACTACGGTTCCATAACAGTAGCTAGATGGTTGTCTCCTCCTCCATATGCTTCATGTTTAGATCTTGTGAGCTGACTATCATGATCAAGATCATCTTTATGTAATGCTACATGTTGTCTTTGCTAGGATCCGATGAATATTGAATACTATGATTGAGTTGATTATAGATTTGTTTATATGTTATTTGTGATCTTGCATGCTCTCCATTGCTTGTAGATAGCCAAGTATGTGCTTGTGGACTCCAAGAGGGAGTATTTATGCCCGATAGTGGGTTCATGCCTCTAGTAATCTGGGAGAGTGAAAATAACTCCTAAGGTTGTAGATGTGATGTTGCTACTAGGGAAAAAACAACAATAGTTTATCCAAGGATTATTTTATTGTTTACTTTACACACTTTACTTAATGCAATAATCTATTGCTTTCAACTTAATATCCAAAGTTGCTCGGATGATATCCTAAGGGTGGATTGTTAGTCATAGATGCAGTTGGATTACGGTATATGAATCTTGTTGTAATGCCCAAATGAATCTCATAGTAATCATCTTGTCATGTATGGTATTTATTCTGTCAATTGCCCAGCTGTAATTTGTTTACCCAGCATTTTTTTTATCTTTGTGGAGAGACACCTCTAGTGAACTGTGGACCCCGGTGCTTTCTTTTACACTGTAAAACCATCTACTGCAAGCACTATTCTCTTTATTACACTTCAAACAAACATCTTTTTCCACAGTATACCTCTAATCCTTTGTTTTCAGCAAAACCAGTGAGATTGACAACCTCACTGTAAGTTGGGGCAAAGTAGTTTGGTTGTGTTGTGTGCAGGTTCCACGTTGTTGCTAATACCGGTAGTGCGCCCTGCCAAAGTCAGCCATCAACACATTCAGAAGTGATTTCTTTCTCCTATTGGTCGATAAACCTTGGTTTCTTACTGATGGAAAACTTCCTGTTGTGCTCATCATACTTTCGTATTGGGGTTTCCCAACTGCATACTCTACACAACATCACACCTCCTATATCACTAATGGTCCTTGCCATTTTGAGCCAACTTTCCTGCAGAAAACTTGAAACGAGAGTTGTATAATAGAATTTAATCACCTACTTTGAATTATTTCCTTTTAATTTTCTTATCGTGCCAAATTTTAACTTTCTCTTTAAACACCCTAGCACTTTCATAAGCTTCATTTCTCCATTCATCTAGCAGGTTTAAATCAAGAATTCTCTTCTCTCCCGCAGTTTTAAAATCAAAGTTCAATTGTTTAACAACCCATCTAGCTTTATGTTCTAATTCCACAGGTAAATGACAAGCTTTTCCATAAACCATTCTGTAAGGAGACATTCCCATAGGATTTTTAAAAGCAGTTATATAAGCCCATAATGCATCATTAATTTTAAGTGGCCAATCAGACCTATGCCTATTAACCGTC
The DNA here is from genome assembly GCF_022539505.1 of Lolium rigidum. Taxonomy (NCBI): domain Eukaryota; kingdom Viridiplantae; phylum Streptophyta; class Magnoliopsida; order Poales; family Poaceae; genus Lolium; species Lolium rigidum. The sequence goes on along the minus strand of NC_061514.1, from coordinate 92,463,711 downwards.
TTTTCCAAAATGAGTTTAATTTCCCTATTACTTAGTTCAACTTGTCCTCTTGTTTGAGGATGATAAGGAGATGCAACTCTATGATTAACATCATATTTTGCTAATGTTTTCCAAAGAATACCATGCATGAAATGAGAACCACCATTAGTAATTAAAAACCAGGGAACACAAAACCTGGGGAAATGATGTCCTTTAGCATCTTCATTGCTGTGGCATGATCTACACTTCTGGTTGGATTGCTTCCACCCACTTTGTAACATAATCCACTGCAACCAAAATATGAGTATGCATTGTCTTTGAGGCTGGGAAAGGTCCATAAAGTCAAAACCCCACACATCAAATGGCTCAAGTGGCAAAGAATAATTCAGAGGAATTTCATTTCTCCTACCAATATTTCCTACTCTTTGACATTTATCACAAGTTTTAACATATTCAACACAATCTTTAAATAAAGTAGGCCAATAAAAACCAAATTGTAATACCTTTTCATCTGTTCGATCTCCTGCATGATGCCCTCCATAGGGACTGTCATGACAATCTCTTATAAGAGTCTGTTGTTCATTCTGAGGTACACAATGTCTAATAATACCATCTACACTCTTCTTATGAAGGAAATGATCATCCCAAAACTAATTTCTAAGATCATAAAAGAATTTCTTTGTTTGCTGAAGAGTAAAGTGTGGTGGTAAAACTTTACCAACAATAAAATTTGCATAGTTGGCAAACCATGGAGATGCAACTTTAGCACTAGAAACATTTATGTTTGCAAGTTGTTCATTAGCAAAACTATCATTAATAGGAATAGGATCATCTGGTATATTTTCCATTCTAGAAAGATGATCAGCTACTTGATTATCTTCCCCTTTCCTATCAACAATATGTAAATCAAATTCTTGCAATAAAAGTACCCATCTTATTAGTCTAGGCTTAGAATCTTTCTTATTCATCAAATATTTAATGGCAGAGTGATCAGAAATTCAGAATGCACAATGACTTTTGAATCAATAATATAAGGTCTAAAGTTATCACATGCAAATATCACTGCTAAAAATTCTTTCTCAGTTGTGGCATAGTTTCTTTGGGCACCATCAAGTGTCTTACTAGCATAATAAATGACATTAAGTTTCTTATGTACTCTTTGGCCCAAAACAGCCCTAACTGGACAATCACTAGCATCACACATAATTTCAAAAGGCATATTCCAACCAGGAGGTTGAATAATAGGAGCACTTATCAAAGCATTCTTCAAAATATTAAAGGATTCAATGCAATCATCATTAAAAAAGAACGGAACATCCTTTTTCAAAAGATTGGTTAGAGGCTTTGATATTTTGGAGAAATCATTAATAAACCTACGATAAAAACCTGCATGCCCAAGAAAACTTCTTATACCTTTGATGTCCCTTGGTTATGGCAGCTTTTCAATAGCTTCTATTTTTGCTGGGTCAACTTCTATACCTCTTCTAGAAATCCGATGTCCAAGGACAATACCTTCAGTAACCATGAAGTGACACTTCTCCCAATTAAGTACTAGGTGTTGGTCTTCACATCGCTGCAAAACTTTGTTAAGGTTGAACAAGCAATTATCGAAGGAAGTACCATACACAGAAAACTCATCCACAAAGACTTCCATTATATTTTCAATATAATCAACAAATATAGCATTCATGCATCTTTGAAAAGTAGCAGGAGCATTAAACAAACCGAATGGAATTCTCCTATAAGCAAATGTACCATATGGGCAAGTAAAAATGATCTTTTCTTGATCATCTTTATGAACATGAATTTGTGAGAAACCTGAATAACCATCTAAATAGAAAAAGTGAGAATGTTTAGATAGTATTTCCAACATTTGATCAATGAATGGAAATGGATAATGATCTTTACGAGTTGCTTTATTTAACTTTCTGAAATCAATACACATGCTATAACCAACTACAGTACGTTGAGCTACAAGTTCATCTTCATCATTTGGAACAACAGTCATTCCACCCTTTTTAGGAACACAATGAACATGACTAACCCACTTACTATCACCTATAAGATAAATGATACCAGATTCAATAAGTCAAATTACCTCCTTTCTTACCACTTCTTTCATTTTTGGACGGAGACGGCGTTGAAATCAACAACGGGTTTTACATCTTCCTCCAAATTTATTTTATGCATACATAGAGCTAGGCTTATACCTTTTAGAACATCAAGAGAATATCCAATGGCTAATCGGTGAGCTTTCAGCACATCAAGTAATTTTCCTTCTTCTTCAGCTGAAAGGTTAGCACTAATAATAATAAGATATATGCTTTTCTCATCCAAGTATGCATATTTAAGATTTTCAGGCAAAGGTTTTACTCAAAACAAGGATCCCCTTTAGGTGGTGGGGTAACACACCTAAATTATCAGGTGGGATATGCAATCGTAATTGTGGTGGTTGTTGTGAAAGTATTTGTTCTAGAGCATCGTTTTCTTCCTCAGTAAATGGTTCATCTTGATTAAGCATATATCGTTCCACCACATTTGTTGAAGATACAACAACATAAGCAAGAGTTTCAATTATATCTTTAGCAAATGGCTCTTTCTTTGAATGTTTATCAGTAAACTTAGAAAAGTTAAACTCAAGTTTCTCTCCCGCACACTTAATAAAAACTTTCTCTTTAGGAAAATTAATTTCAGCACCAACAATATGTAAGAAAGGTCTACCAAAAATAAAAGGACAAAATGAATCTTGAGGGCAACCAAGCACAATAAAATCAGCAGGATATTAATATTTCCAACTAATACTTCAACATCTCTCACAATTGCAAGAGGACTAATATAATCTTTATTAGCAAGTTGAATTGTCATAACTGTCTCTTCCATTATGATAGGATCAATATCAGGCTTGATTTCAAGATAAAGAGAATATGGAATGACACTAATACTTGCTCCAATATGACACAAACCATGATAGCTTGAAGTCCCAATAGAACATGATATAATAGGCTTACCGACCTTGGCCGAATTGCCTTTAATAACCATAGTAGCATCTTCACATAAATAAACATCGGCATGATCTTCTTCATTCAGTTGTTTAATAACAGATATTTGACTACCAACTTCCACTTGTTCATATGGTTGAGAACGTCTTCTACTGCTCTTGTTAGTAACATCAGCAAGTAAATTCTCCTTGATTATATTTGGATATGGAGGTGCTTCAACATACTACTCAATTGTCACAGATGACACTGGTTCTACCTGTTTAATAACTTTAGGAACAACAATAGATTTTTTATCAGGTTCAACATAATCATCAAATCCACTTGTAGGGACACCAATGTGATCAACAAAAGATATAAATATCTCAATTAAAACATAAGGATCAAGACCAAAATTATCACTCGGATTATTAAAAAAAATAGAAGTAGAGAAATTCTCTACACACGAATATTTGCAGTCTAAATAGGGTTCATTACCTTTGTCAAGATCCCAATTACCAGTATTCTCAAAAATAGTCTCCAGTAAATTCCATGCTTCTTCTTCAGTATTATTTGTAAAACTTCCACTAGACGAATTATCCAGAAATTCTTTATGTTGCCTTGGTAGCCTCACATAAAATTTTATCAATATAATTTTCCTTGTAAGATCATGATAAGGGTTCTTGTGAAGGAGCTCCTTTAATCTCCCCCAAGCTTGAGTAATACTCTCTCCCAGATGTGGCCAGAAATTAAATATATAGCAGCGGTTCTCATAAGCTTCTTTAGGAGTAAGATATTTAAGAAATAAGACCTTCCTCAAAACACCCCATTCAATAGTGATTTCTTCATCCAAAGACCTGAACCAAATACGACCATTACCAGATAAAGACAAATATAATAGCTTCCTTTTTACCTGATCCTTAGAAATACCAGGAAGCCTAAATAAACCACATATGTACTCAATTGTCTCCACATGTTCACGTCCAGACTTAGTTCCATATCCATAAAATGGATTCTTCATAACCCTTTTAACATGACCAATGGGAATTTTAAATCCCACCTTAGGTATCTCAGGCACAGTAATTTCTACCACTTTTGGAGTGATATCATAAGCACTTTCATATAAAGCAAGTTGCAAATCATGAAGATTCATAAAAGCCATAGTAAAAATAAGATAACAGCAAATAAAATTCACCTTCCAGTTTCCTTACCTTTTAACTTCTTACCAATAGCACTACACTCCCCGGCAACGGCGCTAGAAAAATATCTTGACGACTCCCAAGTGCAGGAGATCAATTGTAGTACCTTTCGATTAGAAAAGGTTGTCGAACTCACGAGGAGCTGAAGGTATTGGTTAGCAAGTGTGATAAATAAAACAATAAAATATGCAAGTGTTTTTGGGATTTTTGGTTGTATAGTTGCAAAGAGAATAAAAATGTAGGAAATAAATAGTGATAGTTGAAAGCTCTCAATGAGAGAAAAGCCAAATCCTCTATGTGACAAGAGGACAAGCTCAAGTGATGTGTGTCTTATATGTGGAAAACGTTCCCGAGGACTGCATGGATTTTGCATGTCATAGAGATTTCTAAAATAACACGTTGAATATCTTGTCAAGTTTTAATCTTCTTTGGACGGAGCCATTATTAGGTATAGCTAAATAAATAAACTAAACCCCTTATGATGGATCTCATGGCCAAGTAAATGACTGCACAAGAGTTATTAAGACATAAAGTCCCACCATAGCATTACACTCTAAGTTCCCCGATACTAATACCCCATAAGAGTAACTTCATGACTCGGTCTCAGGTTTACATGTCCTCCCAAGTCTCCCTCACTCCATTACACTACGGTGTTCTCCTATGAGCCCATATAGGAGAAGTGTTGTGCATTCGACGTTCGCACAATAGAATCACATAAAAGATAAACACTAGACAAAATACCAAGACATGTTATATATAAATCATTGCCAATTCATCCTATGCCCTCGGGAACATACATGAGCTACTCACAACGTGCAAACATGATCATATTCAGTGGCATAAGTGGTGCAACACAATCTGGAAATATAACTTCACCTCCAAATAATGACAAGTGCTCAATCACAAACATGAATAGGAGCACAAAACTAGTATCTAGGGTATAGCAACTCTCAAACTGCGAGGGGGATGGAGTGGATCACAGAGATGATGATGGAGATGGTGCTGGTCTTGATGATGGCGATGATGGAGAGGCCTCCTCCCACGCCAAGGAGGAGAGGTGATGACGATGACGATGATTTCCCCCTTTTTCGCTGCTCCGGAGCAGCATGATCTGACCCCCCTCTAAGGAAATCAGGAGTTTCGCCGCCGCCGCAGCCTCGGATGGTATTGGGAAAATTAGGGCGTTACTTTTTGGGTGAGACAAAGGCGTGTTAAAAAGCCCCTAGCGAGGAAGTGCCCCAGGCGCCAGATGGTGGGTCCCACACGGCCAGATTCCTTGGTCGCGTGGGCCACCCCCTTTCGGCCCTCGTGGCTCTTCTTCCTTCAATATTTATCCCTTTGGTGTTCTCCCGATGAAAAACCAACTGTGCAATTTTCCTTTTTCCATTTGGGTCCCTGTAGCTCCCGAAACATTAAAAACAAGAAAAAGGAGATTGTCTGCCTCCCAGAAATTCAATACCAAAATAGGGACTTTGTATGAAAGTCCCATAAATCATCTAAAACATGCAAAAACAATGATATAACATTGCCAATAACATTCTAATATGATAATATGAGTTATAAAATGATGATATAAAATGCACGTATCAACTATGCAGACATGATCGAGACATTTCTCCAATCAATAACCAATAGGGGGACCTGACGATCCATAATGTCTCCCACATATTCCACGACGACTTCATGATCGAAAGAACTATTAACATACAATACTGCTTCTTTTTGTCGCGCGATACTTTACTTATCCGAAGTTTGATCATTGGTATCTCTATACCTAGTTCAACCTCGTTACCGATAAGTACTCTTTACTCGCATGAAATGACATTCCTTATGACCTAGTCACATGCTTGCAAGCTAATTGGATGACATTCCACCGAGAGGGACCCGAGTATATCTATCCGTCATTTGGATGGACAAATCCCACTCTTGATCCATGCGCTTCAACCCATACTTTTCGAATACTTAATGCCACCTTTATAACCACCCATTTACGAAGTAGTGTTTGATGTCATCAAATCATCCATTCGGTGCAGGTGATTAACATGATCTCATGGTCGAAGGATTAGGTTACTATGTATCTTAAAGCTTGTAGCAAAACGAACTTAATGACTTGATCATATGCTATGCTTACTATGGGTGTGTGTCCATCACACCATTCTCTTAATGACATGATCTTGTTATTATTAATATCCAGTGTTTATGATCATGAAACTATGACCATCTATTAATCAATAAGCTAGTTTAACAAGAGGCTTACCTGTGACTCTTTTATGTTTACAAAACACACAAGTATTAATGTTTCCGGTTAATACAATTATAGCATGGTATGTAAACATTTATCATGAACACTAAGATATAACAATAACCACTCTATTATTGCCTCTTGTGCATATCTCCAACAGTTTTGTATTAAGATATTCTAAAAAAGTTTGACACAATGATCCACGAAGTATGAAATCACAAAAATGATCCTCACTTTATATGACACAAAAAACTAAATTTCTCTCGTCATTTTGTGATGATTTTTTTGGGTTATCATTTGCTATATCCCGAATTTTCATCCTTTTGGTATTAATTCCTGAAATACAACCGAGTTTTCGAGAAAATTAAAATTCATTTTCAAACTTTTAAAGTATAAAGTTTAGTTTATATGGTCTCATAGTCTAGGTCTCAAGTTAGGCGAAGAAAAATCTTAACATCTCAAAATGGAGATTTCTCTAAGTTTTTTTTTATCATATCCGTAATTGCTTTCATCGATAGAAAACATAGAAGCTAAATTTTCTTGGAACCACGTTATAGAGAGGAGAGGGTTCGATACATAAATTAAGTCAAATAACATTGTCTGCTTCACTAGTTAAAATTAAGGATCCCAATGGACATCCAAACCGCCACAATAAATGGAACTGTTGTCACAACAATCATTTGTACTCGTTGTAGTGTTCGTAAATTCTGCTGTAATAGAAGGCTGACTATTGCGATGATTTTAAATTTTGTAGAAATGCAGTTTGTTAATTCCTGTAATTGTTACTACCCACAACATGATCGCGGAATATGACCACATCACATAAGTAGTACACACATTGTTGCAGCAAAACAGAAAACTTAGGATTCAGAATGTCATTGCCACATCGAATCTCGAAGAAGTTTATTCCAAAAAATTTGAGTCGTCTCTTAACTCTCTTTTTTGTCTCATTTCAAGAAATTTACTATTATACCTTATTCTGATCCAATTCTGTTGCTGAGACAATTGAAATTGTGTTTACTTGTAGTGAAAACCTTAATCTTCGATTTGTGAAATCCTTGGGTTTAGATATTACTTCGGGAATTTCTATTCTTTTTTTCTTTTAAAAGAGTAGCAATATATAGGGTGTAACATAATATGTTTGGTGGTGGTGCCAAATGAAAAAAAATCATTATTCTTATTAGTTATCGTTGATTCGGATGTATATAGACACACAACTATAAAACGACGGGCAGATTTATTCTATTTTAACGGGCCTTACCTTACTACCTTAGTTAGACCAAGTTTGTGAGTAGGAGTGCAAACGGATCGGATCGGATTTCTCTCATACCATATCCTTTACCACATATTTTTCTCGGATTCGGATCGGAGCGGATATTGACGGGTTTCGGATTCGAATGCGGATATATCAGACTGTGGATTCCAATCAGAAACGGGGCGGACTCAGACCGGAAACAAAAAAAACCCGGATATATGCCTGCATCGGTAGATAGATATAGTTCTTGGCAAATCATGAGAGGGATTTAAACTTTTAATCTTGTGTAGTTAATAAAAAAGATACATTTTCGCAAAAAAAAGAGAAAAAAGATACATAATTTACGCTAAAACTCAAACACTGGTAGGCTTTGTGAGACTGGCCTTGGCCAAATGAATTCGATAACTCAATATATAAGTACTAATCTTGTGAGACTGGCCTTGGATTTTGACTCAAAATCGGATTGTTCAGTTCAAAACCTTTGGATTATCCTATTTAAAATTCAGAGAATCCATATCCGCATGGTATTTGCTATGTTATATCCTATATCGTATTTGGAGCAACACTTCGAAATTAGATATCATTATTCGCCGGATTCTTTAGAATCGGATATGCGCACCTTAAAATGGATTCGGGCCGGTTTCGACGCAAAAATTATTCTGTCCGTTTAACCCCTATGGTGAGGGCCGAGGGGACGATGGTCCAAAATATATCGCCTCCTTTGATCTACTCTCTTGCTGGTGGTGCTAGTTTCCTGCTAGAAAAAGCCACCAGTGTAGTTGTGATATCTAGCCCCCACTACTAGTAAGAAAACTTCAAAAGTATGTTATTCAAAAAAAGAAAACTTCAAAAGTACGAAAGCCTGTCAGCTTTCTTTCTCTTCGGCGTATCATGGTGCATAACAGAAAGCCCAACCTTTTTTGGTTCAGAGTTCTTCAGATGGACAAAATCATGGGTCGTCTAAGCCGCATGTGTGATGCGCACGTACAGCCGCAGCACACGCGCGCGTGTATACGTGTCCCATGCTCGCGATCCGCCAGACCCATGTCCATGGATCGTTTACGTGACAACAAGGGAGTGGCTCCAAGAGGGTATGGACAAGCACGTAACGCCTCGACGGATCTACTGCTGTCGCGCGCGGCAGCCTGACGATCCTGGCGCTGGCGCTGGCAGAGACGGGGCCTGCACGCATCTGCATGCGGCGGTAAAACGCCAGGCTCAAGCTTTTTTAGGGTTTCGGAATGAGCGCCCTATGAAGCAGAAGCAACTTGCCTTTGGATGGACGCATGTCTCCTCCAATCCTTTGTTTGCTGTCTATCACATGACACAACTCATATGACACTGTCACACTGCGCAATAGGCAGTGTGTGGGCCCGCCTGCATGAATTGTTACCGGGAAGAAGATTGGATCGCGGTGAGAGAGAGGGGGAGCTCTGAGACCTGGAAGGAGAAGGACCATCCAGTCACGGGAGGAGAAATGAGATCAATCCTCTCACCTTTCTTATCGTCTTCTCTATACCATCATTTCCTTGCGCTCTGCAACTTTGCATCTCATCATGGCGCGCCTTTAACTGCATGATGCATGGTTGAGGTCAGAACAAAACCTAGAGCAGGACGCCGGCAAGATCATGGACAATCACTGGGCCGTAACAGCGAGCGCTCACAAGGCAACAGAGCGGGAAGATGGTGGGGGACAGACGCAGTACGACGGGTGTCGGGGGAGAAGGACGTCCCATCCTCTTCCTCTTCATGCTGTGCGTCCGTGCATATTTGGGGCCGGCCGTGTCCTGCATGCGCGCGCGCTCGCGTGGAGTACATGCAATTAAGATCTACTCCTGCATGCATGTGCGCTAGGAGAAGGCATCATATACTCCTTAATTATGTGGTAATTACGTGGTAGTACGCTGGTGCTATGTCAAGGCCATCTCGAGCGGGGCGACCTAAACCGGCAATTCAAATGGTCAGATTATGTTCCCTTAAGTTTACCTACATATAAATTTGGGCTGCGGTCCAGCCTGTCAGTCTATATAGCGCACAACGATTTTGGCCATTGGCACTCAAGTCTGATCATCATATTTTGAAAAAAATGATAGAGCTAAATAAAATAAATGTTGTTCATAAATATGCATAGTTCACAACCACACAACCACATAGTCTTTGCATCGACGGGATGTCTTTGCGACGTACACCGGATCAGTTGGGTGAACGTAGTCTCTCATATGGCGTTTGTGGCCACCTACTCAGCCGCGGTCGGTGTTGGCCTTGCGCTTCACTGATGAGCCACCCTGGCGCTTTGGTAGCAGGTAATGGCCGTGCGCCATGCTTGTAGTGGTAAGCAAAAGTTTGGTCTGACCGTCCAACTCTTCGTCCGGTGATGATCTGATGACATTTTTGAAGAAAAGCTCGATTGACTTACTACCCATCTGTACAAACATGTGCAGCTGGTCAGTTTATGAATGCATCCTCCATGTCCATTCCTACGTCCGTGCAACATAAGAGAAAGAAACTAGGATGGTGAATATACCTCGAACTCGGTCCGGCGACTGGACAAGCAGGTTGTGGGCACAAGGGCTAGCGAGGCGCCCTAGCGTCAGGCTAGAGAAGAGTTGGTGGTGGGATGGAGGCCAATAGGCAGCCAACTCTGGCAACGCGCGCAGTCTGCGTCGTTGCCAGAAATGGGGAAAGTCACGACGACAGCTGGGGACGGCAACAGCCGGCCAGCTCTTGTTGCAATGGTGCAAAACGGTGGCGAAAGAACAAGTTCCTGGGCAGCAGGATCCGTTGGGAACTGGCAATGGCGTCCCAGAGCGTAGACGGCAGCCTTGCCTAGGGTGGGGGTGGAGATGGCGGGCGAGAATTTGGGGCAAGGAAGTTGCTTCTGTCGGTCTTATGTGCCACTGGCGGAGGGTCCGAGGTGGGCAAAGGAAGAACGTGCGCGCTATCCGGCCCGACGCACCAACGGCTGGGTTGGTCCGTGTGAAATCCATGTGATGCGACCCGTTTGGACCGCGCCGCTGGAACATATGTTGCCTGTCCGTCAGTCAGCGCGGGCTGTTACGAACGGCCCAACACAGAATGGGTCATTCCACTGGAGATAGCGGGCCTAAGCTGCACGTGATCAACATTGCCTCTATCTCACTCATGCCTGCCGACTTACTAATTGGCATCCTAGATGTGATCATCATCACAAGATCTTTCTTCTTACACAGCGTCTTCATCTTGAAAGCGCATGAATGATTAGTTCCCTCCAAACGGCGGGCGATCGGCGACCGCATCAGAACATGCTTCCCCCGATCCAACGGTGAACAGTCCGTGCACGGGCAGTGGGCCGTGGTACACAAGCAGTTGCAGAATTACACTAATCGACTCAGATTTTACCAGCTAGCACAGGTAAACATTCATCCGGCCATGCAGCAGGCCACGCCATCCAAACCTGAGCCTCTTGGCTCTTGCGGCCGCCACAGTGGCCCAAGTACGTATACGTACGCTCTCCAACCAGACGGGACAACCAGGGCGTGCGCAAGCGAGCAAAGAGCCCGCCCGGCGCGGTGGTGCCGCTGGCACGATGCTCACAACAGACACGTACTCCTGTCTCAGGCTCTCACCAATGAACGTGAGCAGCAGTACCGCCCGGGAACTATTCCGCTACCCGTCAGGTGCGCCTCCAAACAGCGCCGCCCTCGGCCCGGTCGACCTTATATATACCAAGGGGTTAGTTTGTTTGTTTGCATACTTTCTTCCCGCTCGTGTAACTTGGACAGGTAGATGCTTTTTTTTTGGACAGGTAGATGCTGTATGTGTGGAAATAGGGTTCAGCTAGTTGAGAACTAACTTCGTGCTAAGCTAAGTTTTACACTATTTAATTTGCATCGTGATTCGAGCTAGTCATGAGTTGCAAGATGAGTTGCAACTGAAATTTGATAACATCACCTGAGTGAGAACGAAGTTAGTTCTCAATAGTCACACCCGTAGAAATAAGGCCTTAACTAACATGCACATCGAGTTTCGTTGCCTAGAAGGCTCTTTTCCGCTCGACGTGAGTAACCGAAGGCCGCAACCTGTTGTTTAGCCACCTTTTTAACTTAGTTCACGATGACAAACATAACATAGTTCGAATGACAGACACATATGCGTGGACTATGGCTAGGGCGCGATAAACAACAACAACAATCACTCGTCGATCATGGCAAGGGATGGATTATTATGCTATGGGCACTTCTTGACCACCTTTGTCATGAAGTAATCGAAGATGGTAACCTTGAAGACATCACCTTTCAGGACCTTTCAGTACCCGATCTTGATGTCAGTGAGCGATGGCAAATCGAACACAATCCTAATCCATGACAACCCTAACGTTCACATCCTTCAACCCCACCACCCGGGAGCAACCTGTGTTGGTTTTGAGGGTGATAGTCCATGGGATGGAGACGAGAAGACTCCTTCGTGTGCACCCTCTCCCGCGAGATGTCCATGGTGCGGTCCACGAGGGACCAGGAGGCGTTCCTCTCCTTGCACACCATCTCGTAGGAGGTGAGGAACACCACGTGCTCTAGTTATGCAGGCTCCTCCTTGCCTTTCCACTGTGCCTCCTCCTCTGCACCCTCGTCCATGGTGAACCCTTATTAGTTAGACGAGTCTCTGAATTTGAAGTCATCTTCCAAATAAGGCGGATTTGGGTCTGGCTCAGGAGGCGTGACACCGTGGCCCGTCATAGTGTAGCTGGTGGCTAGGCGGGGAGGCATTTTTGTAGGT
>NC_061514.1:92397104-92451209 GCF_022539505.1 Lolium rigidum | reverse complement strand
TTTAGTTTTTAGCAGGAAAAGGCATTTGCTTTTGCACCCAAGGTTCTCTTTCATTACCATGTTTCTCAGCAATAAAATCTTCTTTAGTATACTTTTTATTTTTAGCATGCTTTTCAGGTTCTTTTTCAACCTCTTCTTTATCAGGAGTATCATTCTTATCATCATCTTTCTCATGTTCATTACCACTTTCGGTTCGAGCATCAGAAATAGAAATACTATTAGGATCATTAACAGGTTCAGAGGATTCTACAACATTTTTATGTTTCTTTTTCTTTTTCTTAGATGGAGCGCTAGCTTTAGTTTGTTGAGAATCTTGTTCAATTCTTTTGGGATGCCCTTCAGGATATAGAGGATCCTGGGTAGAGACACCACCTCTAGTTGTTACTTCATAAGCATGTTTTTCTTTAGCATTATTTCCTAACAAGTCATTTTGCACTTTAGTGAGTTGATTAATTTGAGTTTGAACCATATGAAAATGTTTAACAAGCATCTTAACATCATTGGAGGTTCTCTCCACAATATCATGCAATTCACTAATAGCTTGAGAATTTTCCATTAGATGATTCTCTACTCTCATATTAAAATTTTCTTGCTTAACAATATAATTATCAAACTCATCTAAGCATTGCGCGAGGAGGTTTTGAATACGGAATATCTTCCCTAGTAAAGCGTTGAAGGGAATTTACCTCAATCATGGATGAAGGGGAATTATCTCACATATATCTTCTATGGGAGGTAGATTCTTCACATCTTCAGATTTAATACCTTTCTCCTTGAGAGACTTCTTGGCTTCCCTCATATCTTCATCATTCAATTTAATTAAACCCCTCTTCTTCACTATTGGCGTTGGAGTTGGTTCGGCGTAGTCCAATCATCATAATTTCGGCCTATTTTAGCCAATAATTCTTCGGCGTCGTGCGGAGTTCTTTTCTGAAAACACAACCAGCACAACTATCCGGGTATGCCCTAGACTCAATGGTTAGTCCACTATAAAATATATCAAATAAATCATGCTTTTCTAAATCATGGTCAGGCGGAGCTCTAATAAGAGAGCAAAATCTTGCCCAAGCCTCGAGGCAATTTCTCTTCATCTCCTTGATCAAAATTATAAACTCTCTCGCAAAGCGACATGTTGAGCACTAGCAGGGAAAGTATTTCGGAAGAAAACAACAAGCAATTCTTTTGGACTTTTAATAGAACTAGGTGGCAAACTATTATACCAAGTTTTAGCGTCATCCTTTAATGAGAATGGAAAGATTTTAGCAACAAAGTAAGTACGCTTCTTAACATCATCGAGAAAACAAGCTACTCAAAGTAGATAACTCAGTCATGTGTTCAACAGCACTTTCTTTTTCGGCTACCACAAAAGGTGTTTTCTCAACAATAGCTATATGAGATAGATCAAGAGAAAAATCATAATCTTTATCCCTAATGTTTATAGGAGATGTGGCAAATTTAGGATCGGGAGACAGCTTTATATCTAACAGTATGTTACTGCAAGCAACTTTTTAATTTTTCTTGCATCGGTAGTAGCATGGCATTTTTCAATAAAATCATCATCAAGTTCCACATAATCTTCATCAAGATCATCACTAGAGTATTCAAGTTCGGGTGAATTAACGAGTGTAGTAACATCAGGAGTTTCAGCATTTTCAATTTGTCTAGACCTAGCAATTTTAGCATCTAGAAAAGTTTCCAATGAACCACTATCATCAAGCACAAGAGAAATATTATCAGTATTATGAGAGTTTTCAGATTCAGCAGAAGTACAAGCATTTGAAGCATGTGGCGGTGAAACAAGTTTATCAATCACAGATGGTGAATCAAGAGCAGCAGAGGTACTCAGAGTTGTACCTTTTTTTTTGTAGTGGATGGTAATATGGCGACCTTAGTATCGCGAGGTTTACCCATGATGGAGAATTTGCAGCGAACAATATCAATCCAAGTGAACTTCCAAATAAAGTTATGCTCCCCGGCAACGGCGCCAGAAAATAGTCTTGATGGCCCACAAGTATAGGGGATCGCAACTGATCTTCGAGGGAAGTATTACCCAATTTATTGATTCGACACAAGGGGAGACAAAGAACACTTGAAAGCCTTAACAGCGGAGTTGTCAATTCAGTTGCACCTGGAAACAGACTTGCTCGCAAGAGTTTATCAGTAGTAACAGTTTTATAGCAGTAGCGGTAGTGAAATAACGACAGAGAGTAACGGAAACAGCAGTGGTGATTTTAGTAAACAGCAGGATTAAAATACTGTAGGCACGGGGACGGATGACGGGCGTTGCATGGATGAGAGAAACTCATGTAACAATCATAGCAGGGCATTTGCAGATAATAATAAAACGGTATCCAAGTACTAATCAATCAATAGGCATGTGTTCCAATTATAGTCATACGTGCTCGCAATGAGAAACTTGCACAACATCTTTTGTCCTACCAGCCGGTGGCAGCCGGGCCTCAAGGGAAACTACTGGATATTAAGGTACTCCTTTTAATAGAGTACCGGAGCAAAGCATTAACACTCCGTGAACACATGTGATCCTCACGTCGCTACCATCCCCTCCGGTTGTCCCGATTTCTGTCACTTCGGGGCCATTGGTTCCGGACAGCGACATGTGTATACAACTTGCAGGTAAGATCATAAACAACGAATATCTTCATGAATCAATAACATGTTCAGATCTGAGATCATGGCACTCGGGCCCTAGTGACAAGCATTAAGCATAACAAGTTGCAACAATATCATAAAAGTACCATCTACGGACACTAGGCACTATGCCCTAACAATCTTATGCTATTACATGACCAATCTCATCCAATCCCTACCATCCCCTTCGGCCTACAGCGGGGGAATTACTCACACATGGATGGGGGAAACATGGCTGGTTGATGGAGAGGCGTTGGCGGTGATGGCGGTGATGATCTCCTCCAATTCCCCGTCCCGGCGGAGTGCCAGAACGGAGACTTCTGGCTCCCGAGACGGAGTTTCGCGATGTGGCGGCGTTCTGGAGGGTTTCTGGCGACTTTTACTTCTCCTCGTGCGTTTTTAGGTCGAGGCGAATAAGTAGTCCGAAGGGGGCGTCGGAGGCCAGCCGAGGGGGCCACACCACATGGCCGCGCGGGCCCCCCTGGGCCGCGCCGCCTTATGGTGTGGGGCCCTCGGGCCTCCACTTCAATTGTCCTTCTGGCTCCGTCGCTATTCGGGAAAATAGGCCCTTTCGTCAAAATCCCGAGGTTTTTCCCGAAAGTTGGATTTACGCACAAAAACGAGACACCGGAACAGTTCCGCTGAAAACAGCGTTAGTCCGTGTTAGTTGCATCCAAAATACACAAATTAGAGGCAAAACAATAGCAAAAGTGTTCGGGAAAGTAGATACGTTTTGGACGTATCAGGCAACGATCGCACAACAACGTTTCCGGTGGCAATGACATCTTTGTCGTGCGCGTCGCCAGAGCTGCACGGCAAAGACTTTGCCGTGCGTCCGTAGCGCTGCCGTGCGGGCGGACGCTACCGTGTGTGCTGATTCTTTGCCGTGCGGCAGGGTCTTTGCCGTGCGGCGCAACGCTGTCGTGCACTGCGTTGTTGTCGTGCGCTTGATCTTTGCCGTGCGCCCACTCCCCAGCGCGCAGAGCAAAGACTTCTCCAGGCACGCCCACCACGCACGCCGGGAGCACAGCTACGCGCCACGTGGCATCTTTGCCGTGCGTGTGCACACGGTAAAGTGACCAAATGTCCTTTGCCGTGTGTATGGCAAAGGCACTAGCAATTTCCAGATTTTTGTTGCTTTTCATTTGACCCTGCACACAATTTAATAAATATGCAATATATCTTTAACAACAATATATGTAGCACTTCAACAACATATAACAAATACACAGAGTTCATACAAGTGTATACAAGTGCATAGAGAGTCCATACAAATCCACTACAGCGACGACAAGTGCATAGAACAAGTGCATACAATCCAACAACGACAAGTGGATAGTCGAACAACGACAAGGAAAAGCATGACGACAAGTTCATAGGATCGATGCCATCAACCTTGTCCTCCTCCATTGCTTCCCATGGCATCATCGTCATTGCCTTGTCCTCCTCCTACAAGGTTGATGGAATTAGCATTTGCATTTGCATATTGACATGGAATTGAACAAGTAGTAGCATTTGCATATTGACAAGGAATTGAACAAGCATGGCTCCATGGCTACACTTCAACAATTACTAGCATTTGCATATTGACATGGAATTGAACATGGTGGCATGGAATGGCTAAATTTACAAGTGTCATGGCATTCTACAACCTAAAAGCGCGTTGGGCACAAGTGTATGAGGACTCACCGGGGATCAGGTTCCGGATGATATTCATGTTGTTGACGGTGAAAGGTGTCACCGGGCTCTGAGTGGATGGTGCTTGGATGAGCGGCATGTTCGGCATCATCTTCAAAGGCCCCTGCATCTGCTGCTGGTGATATGATTAGTCAATAAGACCAGAGAAAACAAGATGGAGATATGGAGTTAACCACTTACCCACGGCAAGGAGAAAGGAGGAAGAGGAAGACCAGTCCCCGGTGGAGAAGATAGATTGGCTTGGCTCATCATCCATCTCATCTGCTGTTGGTGTTGCTGCATCAGCAGCTTCTGCTGCATCTGCTGCATCATCTGCACCTACTGCTGCTGGTAGTCCCTAACCTGCTGCTCCAGATTTTCCTGCCGCTCCTGGGCCTCTTGTTCCCTTGCTGCCATCTCCACATCGTTGTGTTTCCACGATGTCATTAACATTTCAATGGAAAGCATGTAAAGAAACGTAGAAGACCGAGGAAGAACATACCCGTAACCGCTTGATAGCTAGATCTGAAGCCCGTGGCCAGGTCTCTACCTGAGGCTGGCTGCTCTTACGACCACGACGGATCAGGCGGAGAGATGGAACAGTCGCTGGGTCGACGCACCCGTCACCAAGCCATAGGCGTCCATGCTTCATGCCTTCTCCCGCAAGCACCGCAACCTCAACGCCAAAGTCATCGGCCTCTGGGTTGGAGCTCTCGCCGTGCTTCTGCTTGAACTTCAAGACATACGCCGTACACTGGGTCTCAGATTGCTCGTTAACCCACAAGGACCGCGTCTCAGGATGCGGCGTCTTCCTTTGCTTCATCTTTTTTATCAAGCTGAAGGCGTTCAACTTCGCTCCTATCCTAACTTCCTACAAAAGAGAACATGTAATTAAGTGAAGTGGGACACCCTTGCGGAGTTAACAATATATAACGTGAATTCAATGAATGAAGGAACCATTTGCTCACCTCGGCCTGGATGTGAAGAGAGATGGGGATGCTGCCTTGGATATGCGATCCACCTCGCATCTCTGACCGCTTCAGCTTGCCCTCCTCGTGCTTCTTGAGGTACTGGGGGCATGTGCACCACATGACCATCGCCACAAAGCACTTTTGGTCGTTGCCGACGTAAAGAGGAGGGTTGTACATACACAAGATAGACCCATTATGGTAAAATAAACTACATGGCGATAAAGTATTCAATAAAGTGTAAATGCAAATACCTGCATGTACTACCACGGTGTCATGAGTGTGTCCCGAGCATCCTCCTTAGACATATGAACGAAGCGGTTGGCGTGCCAATTGCGGACACACTGAACACGTGCCTCGTAGTGCATGCCAGTCACCCTCATCCTTGCCATCTCGTGTAGGACATTATCGCACGCAATGTCCTTACCCTCAGCCCTCGTGAAGTATTTCTGCAACCATGCACATGTGTCAACCAAGGAGTGTTTGAATGGTAAGAAGTCAAAAGTCACATACCCAGAATTTTTTAACAACCACCTCCTGCATGTTGGCGTGCTTCCCATGAGGATCTGGCGCGAGGCTGTAGTATGCCCACCTCCAAGCTACGTCGCAGCCACCGGTAGGGAGATGGATGATGTCTACGCACACTACTATTCCTGTAGACAGTGTTGGGCCTCCAAGAGCAGAGGTTTGTAGAACAGCAGCAAGTTTCCCTTAAGTGAATCACCCAAGGTTTATCGAACTCAGTGAGGTAGAGGTCAAAGATATCCCTCTCAAGTAACCCTGCAATTACGATACAAGAAGTCTCTTGTGTCCCCAACACACCTAATACACTTATCAGATGTATAGGTGCACTAGTTCGGCGAAGAGATAGTAAAATACAAGTAATATGGATGATTGTAAGTAGTAATTGCAATCTGAAATAAAAATGGCAGCAAGCAAACATGTAACAGAACTTGTTGGAAACGGAGTTTCAATGCTTAGAAACAAGGCCTAGGGATCATACTTTCACTAGTGTACACTCTCAACAATGATCACATAATTGAATAAATAAATGCTAATCTCAAACACTCTCTTGTTGGATAACAAACACCATTCATTGTGTAGGGCTACAAGAGCACCCTCAAGCCGGAGTAAACAAGCTCCACAACTTCATAAAGGAATCACACACGACGCGCACACTTTCACCGTCACACCGTGGAGAGTGAATCCGGAGTTCATATTAAAGTAACCTCTAGAGTGCTTAATAGACCGTTGCAATTTAGACCGAGTACTAACATAGCATACACACTGTCACCAATAGCTATGAAAGGGGGAATAGATCGCATCAATACTATCATAGTAATAGTTAACTTCATAATCTACAAGAGATTACAATCATAACCTACGCCAAGTACTACATGATGCACACACTGTCACCATTACATCATGAAGGAGGAATAGACTACTTTAATAACATCACTAGAGTAGCACATAGTAATAGTGATACAAAGCTCATGATCACATAAAGATCACATGGGAGAGAGAGATGAACCACATAGCTACGGTAGAGCCCTCAGCCTCGGGGGAGAACTACTCCCTCCTCATCATAGGAGACAGCAGTGGCGATGAAGATGGCGGTGGTGTCGATGGAGATGCCTTCCGGGGGCACTTCCCCGTCCCGGCGGCGTGCCGGAATAGAGACTTCTGTCCCCCGAATCTGGGCTTCGCGATGGCGGCGGCTCTGGAACTTTTCTCGTATCGTGGCTTATCTTTAGGGTTTTCGAGGCGGAGAGAATATATAGGCGGAAGGGCAGCCTCGAAGGGATCCTGGTGGAGCCACACCATAGGGGGGGCGCCCCCCCTTGGTCGCGCCGCCAGGTGGGGTGGGGCCCCCAGGGCTCCCCTCTGGTCCCTCTCTGCCTCTCTGGAAGCTTCCGTGAAATATAAGACCCTGGGCGTTGATTTCGTCCAATTCCGAGAATATTTCCTTTGTAGAATTTCTGAAACCAAAAACAGCACAAAACAGGAACTGGCACTTCGGCATCTCGTTAATAGGTTAGTTCCGGAAAATGCATCTAAATGATGTAAAGTGTGTATAAAACATGTGAGTATCATCATAAAAGTAGCATGGAACATAACAAATTATAGATACGTTTGAGACGTATCAAGCATCCCCAAGCTTAGTTCCTACTCGCCCTCGAGTAGGTAAACGATAACAAGGATAATTTCTGAAGTGACATGCTACTATCATAATCTTGATCAATACTACAGTAAAGCATATGAGATGAATGAAGTGATTCAAAGCAATGGTAAAGACAATGACTAAACAACTGAATCATATAGCAAAGACTTTTCATGAATAATACTTTCAAGACAAGCATCAATAAATCTTGCATAAGAGTTAACTCATAAAGCAACAGATTCTTAGTAGAGAGTTTTGAAGCAACACAAAGGAAGATTAAGTTTCAGCAATTGCTTTCAACTTCAACATGTTTATCTCATGGATAATTGTCAACACAAAGTAATATAACAAGTGCAATAGGTAAACATGTAAGAATTAATGCACACAGTTGACACAAGTGTTTGCTTCTAAGATAGAAAGAAGTAGGTAAACTGACTGAACATAAAGTAAAAGAATGGCCCTTCGCAGAGGAAGCATGGATTACTATTTTTGTGCTAGAGCTTTTCATTTTGAAAACATAGAAACAATTTTGTCAACGGTAGTAATAAATCATATGTGTTATGTATAAGACATCCTATAAGTTGCAAGTCTCATGCATAGATTACCAATAGTGCTCGCACCTTGTCCTAATTAGCTTGGATTTACATGGATTATCATTGCATAACATATGTTTCAACCAAGTGTCACAAAGGGGTACCTCTATGTCGCCTGTACAAAGGTCCAAGGAGATAGATCGCATTTGATTTCTCGTTTTTGATAGATCTCAACTAAGGACATCCATACCGGGACAACATAGACAATAGATAATGGACTCCTCTTTAATGCATAAGCATTCAACAACAGATAATATTCTCATGAGAGATTGAGGATTGATGTCCAAACTGAAACTTCCACCATGATTCATGGCTTTAGTTAGCGGCCCAATGTTCTTCTCTAACAATATGCATACTCAAACCATTTGATCATGATAAATCACCCTTACTTAAGACAAGACGAACATGCATAGCAACTCACATGATATTCAACAAAGGTGTAATAGTTGGTGGCATCCCCAGAAACATGATTACCGCTCAACAAGCAACTTATAAGAAATAAGACACATAAGCTACATATTCAATACCACAATAGTTTTTAAGGCTATTTTCCCATGAGCTATATATTGCAAAGACAAGGAATGAAATTTTAAAGGTAGCACTCAAGTAATTTACTTTGGAATGGCAGAGAAATACCACATAGTAGGTAGGTATGGTGGCCACAAATGGCATAGTTTTTGGCTCAAGGATTTGGATGCACGAGAAGTATTCCCTCTCAGTACAAGGCTTAGACTAGCAAGGTTGTTTGAAGCAAACACAAGTATGAACCGGTACAGCAAAACTTACATAAGAACATATTGCAAGCATTATAAGACTCTACATTGTCTCCTTGTTGTTCAAACACCTCACCAGAAAATATCTAGACTCTAGAGAGACCAATCATGCAAACCAAATTTTAACAAGCTATATGTAGTTCTTCATTAATAGGTGCAAAGTACATGATACAAGAGCTTAAACATGATCTATATGAGCACAACAATTGCCAAGTATCAAATTATTCAAGACAATTTACCAATTACCACATGAAGCATTTTCTGTTTCTAAACAATGAACGAAGCAGTTTCAACCTTCGCCATGAACATTAAGAGTAAAGCTAAGAACACGAGTGTTCATATGAACGAGCGGAGCGTGTCTCTCTCCCACACAAGCATGATGGGATCAGATTTTATTCAAACACAAAACAAAAATAAAAACATACAGACGCTCCAAGTAAAGCACATAAGATGTGACGGAATAAAAATATAGTTTCACTAGAGGTGACCTTATAAGTTGTCGATGAAGAAGGGGATGCCTTGGGCATCCCCAAGCTTAGATGCTTGAGTCTTCTTGAAATATGCAGGGATGAACCACGGGGGCATCCCCAAGCTTAGACTTTTCACTCTTCTTGATCATATTGTATCATCCTCCTCTCTTGACCCTTAAAAACTTCCTCCACACCAAACTCAAAACAAACTCATTAGAGGGTTAGTGCATAATCAAAAATTCACATATTCAGAGGTGACATAATCATTCTTAACACTTCTGGACATTGCAAAAAGCTACTGAAAGTTTATGGAACAAAGAAATCCATCCAACATAGCAAAAGAGGCAATGCGAAATAAAAGGCAGAATCTGTCAAAACAGAACAGTCCGTAAAGACGAATTTTTCTGGGACACTTAACTTGCTCAGATGAAAAATCTCAAATTGAATGAAAGTTGCGTACATATCTGAGGATCACGCACGTAAATTGGCAGATTTTTCTGAGTTACCTACAGACGGGGCTGCTCAATTTCGTGACAGTAAGAAATCTGTTTCTGCGCAGTAATCCAAATCTAGTATCAACCCTACTATCAAAGACTTTACTTGGCACAACAATGCAATAAAATAAAGATAAGGAGAGGTTGCTACAGTAGTAACAACTTCCAAGACACAACAAAACAGTAGCAAAATAAAAGCATGGGTTATCTCCCAAGAAGTGCTTTCTTTATAGCCATTAAGATGGGCTTTGTAATTTTAATGATGCTCACATAAGGATGAGAGTTGGAGCAAAGAGGGCATCAAAAAGCAAGTATGAAACAAATTTAAGCCTAACCCACTTCCTATGAAAAGGAGTCTTGTACACAAATAAATTCATGTAGAACAAAGTGACAAGCATAGGAAGATAAAACACAAGTAACTTCAAAATTTTCAGCATATAGAGAGGTGTTTTAGTACCATGAAAATTTCTACAACCATATTTTCCTATCTCATAATAATTTCCAGTAGCATCATGAACAAACTCAACAATATATCTATCACATAAAGCGTTCTTATCATGAGTCCCATGCATAAAATAATTACTACTCCCAACATAAGCATAGTCATTCTTATTAATTGTAGTGGGAGCAAATTCAACAAAGTAGCTATCATTATTATTCTCATCGCCATAATCATCAAATATAGGAGGCATAGTATAATCATAATAAACTTTATCCTCCATAGTAGGTGGCACCAAAATACCACTATCATTATAATCATCCTAAATGGGAGGCAAAGTATCATCAAAGAAAATTTTCTCCTCCATGCTTGGGGGACTAAAAATATCATGCTCATCAAGACCAGCTTCCCCAAGCTTACAATTTTCCATAGCATTAGCAACAATGGTGTTCAAAGCATTCATACTAATAACATTGCCATTGTCATGCATATAAAGTTCCATAGGTTTTTTAATTTTCTCTTCAAACACCTCATGTCCTAACTCAAGATAAATACTATAAAGATCTCTAATATTTTTGTTGTTTTCCATTAAGCCTAACTAGTGAAAACAAGAAACAAAAAGATGCAATTGCAGGATCTAAAGGAAATAGCTTCGAGCACTCACACACCGGCAACAAGTGCTAGTAAATAGCTTAGTAGTCGGAGGATGTGAATACCTTTTACCTTACCTCCCCGGCAACGGCGCTTGGAAAATAGCTTGATGTCTACGCACACTTCTATTCCTGTAGACGAGTGCTTGGGCCTCCAAGAGCATAGGTTTGTAGAACAGCGAGCAAGTTTCCCTTAAGTGAATCACCCAAGGTTTATCGAACTCGGGAGGTAGAGGTCAAAGATATCCCTCTCAAGCAACCCTGCAATTACGATACAAGAAGTCTCTTGTGTCCCCAACACACCTAATACACTTGTCAGATGTATAGGTGCACTAGTTCGGCGAAGAGATAGTAAAATACAAGTAATATGGATGATTGTAAGTAGTAATTGCAATCTGAAATAAAAATGGCAGCAAGCAAACATGTAACAGAACTTGTTGGAAACGGAGTTTCAATGCTTAGAAACAAGGTCTAGGGATCATACTTTCACTAGTGTACACTCTCAACAATGATCACATAATTGAATAAATAAATGCTAATCTCAAACACTCTCTTGTTGGATAATAAACACCATTCATTGTGTAGGGCTACAAGAGCACCCTCAAGACGGAGTAAACAAGCTCCACAACTTCATAAAGGAATCACACACGACGCGCACACTGTCACTGTCACACCGTGGAGAGTGAATCCGGAGTTCATATTAAAGTAACCTCTAGAGTGCTTAATAGACCATTGCAATTTAGACCGAGTACTAACATAGCATACACACTGTCACCAATAGCTATGAAAGGGGGAATAGATCGCATCAATACTATCATAGTAATAGTTAACTTCATAATCTACAAGAGATTACAATCATAACCTACGCCAAGTACTACATGATGCACACACTGTCACCATTACATCATGAAGGAGGAATAGACTACTTTAATAACATCACTAGAGTAGCACATAGTAATAGTGATACAAAGTTTTCATGATCACATAAAGATCACATGGGAGAGAGAGATGAACCACATAGCTACGGTAGAGCCCTCAGCCTCGGGGGAGAACTACTCCCTCCTCATCATAGGAGACAGCAGCGGCGATGAAGATGGCGGTGGTGTCGATGGAGATGCCTTCTGGGGGCACTTCCCCGTCCCGGCAGCGTGCCGGAACAGAGACTTCTGTCCCCCGAATCTTGGCTTCGCGATGGCAGCGGCTCTGGAACTTGTCTCGTATCGTGGCTTATCTTTAGGGTTTTCGAGGCGGAGAGAATATATAGGCGGAAGGGCAGCCTCGGAGGGATCCTGGTGGAGCCACACCATAGGGGCGCCCCCCCCCCTTGGCCGCGCCGCCAGGTGGGGTGGGGCCCCCAGGGCTCCCCTTTGGTCCCTCTCTGGCTCTCTGGAAGCTTCCGTGAAATATAAGACCCTGGGCGTTGATTTCGTCCAATTCTGAGAATATTTCCTTTGTAGGATTTCTGAAACCAAAAACAGCACAAAACGAGAAGCGGCACTTCGGCATCTCGTTAATAGGTTAGTTCCGGAAAATGCATCTAAATGATGTAAAGTGTGTATAAAACATGTGAGTATCATCATAAAAGTAGCATGGAACATAAGAAATTATAGATACGTTTGAGACGTATCAATGGAAAATCCCAGGGAAATACTTTCTAAGTAGCCCCCCAAGGATATTCGTGTAGCCACGTGGCGGCTTCCTCAACGGTCTTCAAACTTGAACGAACTGCACAATGAAACAACAACATCAATATGTATGTGATAAAAAAATCGATAATGATAAAATTGCGATAATGAAATGACAAAATTAGCATGTACCTCCTTCCAGCGGGCTCCAGAACAACATTCGTTGTAGGGCCACGTTCTCAGCAAGGGGAGCCGTGTTTTCCCACGCTGATATGGCTTCTTATCACGTGGCCTCAGCCTCTCCTCAACTGCAACGTAGTGTTCCTCCGCCAGCGCTTCCCAAACTAGGCTTGGATCAAGCTCATACGGTAAGTCCCCCAAGACCTCATCCTCCGAGAGGTCCTCCTTGTCCCCCTCACCCTCCTCCTCCTCCTCCACCTCCTCCTTCTCCCTACCCACGTGCTGCTCGTCCTCCCCACCCTCCTCCTCCTCCTCCCCACCCCCGTGCTGCTCCTGGTCCTCCTCACTCCCATCCTCCACCTCATCATCATCCTCAGCTGCGGGAGGGGGACTAGGACTAGGAGTGTCTAACTCCCTAGCAAAAAATCTGGGGAAGAAAAATCTAAACCTCCACAGCACTCACCAAGTCTGCTCAGGGACATAGCCTCGAATCATCACCGGCATTATCCGCTCAAGCCATATGTGGTAGTCATGTCTCTTGAGTCCTTTTGTTGACGTCAGAAACCCACTGGAGGGCAGAGACGGGCAACACCGTAGAGCCGGGAACAACTAGGGCTGCGGCTGGCCCCAGTCCCTCTGAGCGACGGCCCGCAAAGCCTCCTGGTCGCACGCACCGATGTTTATCACAAGGGCGTGCCACACGACCTATACCCGGTCGGGAAGGTGTGGATGATGCCTCGCTTAGTTTCCTGCAGGGCACACACGTAAACGTTAAATACGAGCCTCGATCGGCTCTCGGGTTATCCCGTGAATCGGCTCAAAGAGCCGATCCACCCATGATTCGGACGGGGTGTCCGAATATATGGTGGTCCTGCTTGATCAAGGTAAAGCTAATGAGATCTACGACGATTTAGGGTTTTCACCGCATAATCGGATCATCCTACTCAGGATTGGGCCTCGCGCTCGCGCACGGTGATCGTAAGCCGATCCTAGACAGGGCCTAAAAACCAACACGAGGTTGATCCCGGAACATCCGTTCTAGGACTAGCAAACGCCACCCTACACGCCGCTGGATCCTCCGACCCCTTGTAAGGCCTAACTATTGCAGATATTAAACTAATCCTTGTAGAACAAGGAGCAATCGTAACGGATCAGATCTACTAAACTATGATCAAGCGGGGTGCCGCCCCTACACCTAAGATAGGTGTAGGGGCGGCTAGACATGCAAGGGTTGCACTACGAAAGCATGCGGCATGAAGAACAATGCTAACCCTAACATGTCTAAGATAACTACGTTGCTTGCCATCAAAAAGGCTTCGAGTACGAGCAACGCATGAACAACGTAGGCAGGGCTTGTGCTGCCTAGATCGCAAGATGCGATCTAGGCAGCATGACGCTACCGGTAGAAACCCTCGAGATGAAGGAGTTGGCGATGCGCCGAGATTTGTTTGTGGTTGAACGTTGGTTGTTGTTTATTCCATAAACCCTAGGTACATATTTATAGTCCAGCGGACTTTCTAATGTGGGCGTGCACCAAACCGTGCACGAGTAAGATTCTAACTTCTAAACTAAGATGCGATCTAATATGTTACAGATACATGGGCAATTAAGCCCAACTTGGTATAAAAGGCCGATCCACGTATTCCTTCTATATATTTCTTCAAACCTATCTTGATCGCGGCCCACCTCTGACTCGGTCAAATTCTGGTGATAACAGATGCCCCCCTGGTTTTGGAAATGACATTTCCAAAATCATTACGCTTTCTTTCGTCGGGTCATGTCGAGGCAGAGCAGAGCTGCCGCAGAATCTTCCATCATTACGCATCGCCTCCCGGGCTTCTCTGTATGAACTGTCAGTTCCGGCCTCACGTCCTCGAGAACCGTCATGGCATTAAATCTCCACTACACTCTCTTTATTTATCTGTGCCAAACGGTTCATCACTCCATCGCCTTGCTCTGCTCTCGTTCACCAAACCAAAAAACCCTTCTCTCCTGCAACCATGTCTTCCTCTTCCTCCTCCGCTTCAGGCACCTCTCTCCAACCGTTGCCGAAGAACAAAGAAGAGGACGATCTCCGCTCCGGGGCGCACCCCATCTCCTCTGACAAGGAGAAGAAGGGAGGAGAAGCGGAGAAGACCAAGGCCTCCCCCTCCACCAGGCTCCCGCCGAAGAAGCGCTCACGCATGTGGGCGGACAGCGAGGACGACGATGATGACGAGGAAGAAGAAGATGAGGAGGAGGAAGATGATTCCTCCGCCTCCATTGGGTATCCTCCAACGAAGCGCTTCCGCGGGCCGGGCGGATAGCGAGGACGATGATGATGACGAGGAGGAGGAGGAGGCTCCAGCCGACGGCTGGGGCAGCAGCGGCGAGGAGCTTCCGGGAGCGAGCGCCGACGACCTCGACGACGGCGACGATGAGGACAGCGACGACTAGTAGAATAGGACTAGCAGTAGCAGTGCACTAGGCACTAGATCCCTCTTTTGAGAGCCATCGGCTTTTCTTGTAAAGCTGCTCCTTTGAATTAATGAGAATTGTTCTTCCAATTTCTCCGTTCATTAATCCAATTTCCATCCTCCCGCACGCCATACCAAGACCGATAGTAACGAATCGGGCTATTATTGTTTTTCTCGACCGTGGCGTTTTGCAGTCCCGCAGCCGATGACTATTCATCGGCTAATTTGAGAAACCAGTCTCTTCCTTTTCTTGCAGCACCAGCACGGTCTAATCCTCGTACCAGACGACGGATCTTCCTTCCCAGTTCTTCCCTGAGAAGATCATGATGCAGTGACAGCCGAGGTGACTCCAATCGGCTCTCAAAAACAGGGCACCTACCAGGCCTGTTGCCCCCCGAGTCTCAGCCAAGGCAAAACAGAGACGAGGATACGCCAATTAGCTGTATGGACCTGGGCTTGATTATGCCTGAGGGAGCCTTTTATGCAGAACCAACCGATTTGAGCATAAATCGGCTTCCCAGGGCAGAGAGCCTTCAAGGGGAGCTGCCCCCCGAGCTTCTTCAGTTCTTCCTGCAACTTGCCGGCTAGATCGGCTCCATCCATCCTTGACCTGATCTGCACGCCCAGGCTGCTCCTGGCATCGTTCTTGAAGAGAGGATCTGAGCCTTTATATCCTTAAGTCGATGTCTGCTGCATCGGCTGTGCTCGAAAAATTTCGAATTTTCAGAATTTTGGCCGACTGGTGCATCGGCCCCCATACTCCAATACCCATCACCAAAGATGAGATGGGATAATTCTACTGCATATCCTCGTGTTCTATCCACCTGGGTGCCCCCCCGAGCCGATTCTGTCAAGAGAATTGATGGTATCGGCTCCGTTGGATAACTTGTTGAACCTAGGCAGAATGGTGGGTGAGGATAATTTTGGCCGATTGCTGGAATCGGCCTCCACGTTGCTTGCTCGGTGAAGGTTTTGTAAGTTCCTTTCACAAATTTTTGGGGCCGATCACAAGGATCAGCCTCGCCATGTTTGCTCATTGACATGTTCTTGCTACTCGTTCAGGCCGGTAGACAGAACCAGCCCAATCTCTGACTTTACCATGTTGGTGCTCTTGCTGTCGCCCACCTTGAGTGCATCGTGTGATCGTGGAGCGCTAAGCTTTGTCGGAAGAAGGAGCACCATGTTTGTGCCAGCCGATGTTTCATCATCGGCTTTCCTTTGCTTGGGGCGCCACTCCATTCTCCGTGGACGACCCTCTTCATCCAGGGTTCGATGAACCTTTGCCGCCAGATCAGGCCTTGCCTTCCTCAATGTATGCAAGTATAACCTCTCGGCTTCTTCCGAGCCGCGCAATCCGTTGAACCCTGCGTTTTTGGGAACGGCTGAGTCCGTCAGGGCACCACCTTGGCCGGTGGTACCTGTCTTCTTCTTCTCCCTCGTCTTCCGAATCTTCGAGATCTTCCAACCGAGGGGACTCAGCTCGTTTGCTCTGCGGCGGGAGAGGTCCTAAGCGTTCGAACACAGACACGTTGGCTGCCTCCTTCTTCTTCCGGTTGCATTCTGGGCAATTGCCGATTGTTGGCAATCGGCTCATTCCTGAATCCCAGCGAGTGCTCGAAGAAAGGACAATCCCGGTCCTGTCCTCGTCGTCTTGCTCCCTTGCCTTTCCCTTGGCACAACGCTCGTGCTCCTCCTCATCGCGATTATGCCGACGATGTCTTCGGCTTCTCCGGCCGGACGAACTCTTTCATCATCATCGGCTGGACCGTCGGCGTTGGTCGTATCGACCCACATACTTGTTGAGGAGGTGATCAGAGAGAGGTCGCTGATATCTTATGTTTTTCACTTCTCCCTCTGTGACGTAGCGCTTGCCGTCTTGGCGGAGCCGATCGCGTGGAGCGGCTTCCTCTGTATCTTTGCTATGAGAGCAGCTGCCCTCATCTCCGTCCTTGCCAGCGTGGTGTCCAAGATCTACCATGTTGATATTGCACAGGAAACCCGGCTGGCACCCTGCATGGCACGCATACTCCACCATGTTCACGGCGGGAAAGGGGTGTGTGTCGACCTTCATGGCGTATTGGTTGAAAATCAACCGTCCGTTTTCTATCGCCATTTGGATCTGCTGCCGCCACACCCCGCGGTCGTTGGTGGTGTGTGAGAACGTGTTATGCCATTTGCGGTATGGCCTTCCGTTCAGCTCTTGCGCCGTGGGGAACTTGTGGCCTTCGGGTACCTTTATATGCTTCTCCGCGAGTAAGAGGTCAAAAATACTGCTCCGTCTTAGTCACGTCGAAGTCGAACCCTTTTGGAGGGCCTTGTGGCTTTACCCATTTGCGGGTCACGGGGCCCGTCGCTCGAGTCCATTCAGCCACTTGCTACCTCCCGATCTCCCATGGCACCTTCATCTTCGTTTGCTTCAACCACGGTCACCACCCGCTTGAATTTGTCCTGGTAAACATCCGGGTGGCGGCTGTTCATATGCGGTCGGCTTACGCACCATGTGCGCTAACGAAGGGTAGTCTGCTTGGGAGGCCACGTCTTTGATTGGTGATGAGAGACCCACCACCGCCAACTCGACTGCTTCTTTTTCACTTATACGAGCCGAAAAGCATCGGTTCCTAATGGTCCTGAAGCGCTGGACGTATTCCGCCACCTGTCTCCCCGCGCTTCGTCGTACTTGCGCTAGATCGGCAAAACCAACATCGGAAGCCTGCGAGTGGTAATTGCTCATGGAACTGTTCTTCCAACTGCTTCCAAGTTTGGATGGAGTTCGGTGGCAGCGATGTGTACCACCCGAAAGCCGATCCTGTGAGGGACTGTGAGAAGAACCTCACGCGCAACTCATCTGACGCTGAGATCGTGCCCAGCTTGTGCCAAATATCGGCTCGGATGCTCGATGGAGCTGGACCCATCCGATCCACTAAACTTTGTGAAGTCCGGGAGCCGATATTTGGGTGGCAGCGGGATCAGTTCGTAGCTGTTGGGGTACGGCTTGGTGTAGCCGAACGCCTTCCTTTTCGGCATCATACCGGACCGATCTTTCGGAATTGCACAGATCTGATCCGCTGTGATGGCTGCGGGTGTCGAACCACGAAGATTCGCCGGGGTGGCATACTTAACCAGCCATGCTTGTTTTTCCGGTTCTAAGCCAAGCTGCAGGGAGCTGGGCTTTGGAGGTTCGTCGGGGTGGCGTACTTAGCCAGCCAAGATTGCTTCTCGGGATCGGCTCTCGACGTTCCTCCTGCCGTTCCGGAGGCCGCCGATATTGCAGCCTGGTTCGAGAGTGCCCGGGCGTTGCGGTCCGGCACGTATGCGCACGTGTATCCGTGCGGGATCTCCTTAGGTGGCTCGGGTAGGAATTGGTAGTCACTAGGATCACCGCCAACCTTGTAGACGACGTATGCCGATGAGTTCGGCAGTTCCGGTGCTGCCCATGCGAACGGCTGGGGCTGGAGCGGCATCTCTCCCTTGAAAGTCCCCGGAGCTGGTCCCGATGGAGAATACCGGTGGCTCATGATTTCTCGGACGACGCGCGAGCGACACGCTCCAAGGTGTTCACCGAGGCTCTCGAGTGGCGGTGCGGCGAATGAGCCACCATGTAGTTGATCTCTGCCGCGAGCGACCTGGTGCGTTCTTCGATGGAGCGGACAGGTCCACTCCATCGAGCGCGCCTTCAGGTGTGAAACCCTTCCACTCGACGCCATGGGAGCGGGTTCGGTGGAAGGAGCCGATGAGTTCGGCTTCGAGGGTTGCCTTGATCTCGTTATGCTTCTTCTTGAGCTCATCAGGCAGATCCACGTACGTGACCGGAGTGTCTTCCGCCATCTCGGATGTAGATGGCGATGTCGTGGATGTCGTCGACGGTCCCACCGGGCGTGCCAGAATGTGTTGACGTCAGAAACCCACTGGCGGGCAGAGACGGGCAACACCGTAGAGCCGGGAACAACTAGGGCTGCGGCTGGCCCCAGTCCCTCTGAGCGACGGCCCGCAAAGCCTCCTGGTCGCACGCACCGATGTTTATCACAAGGGCGTGCCACCCGACCTATACCCGGTCGGGAAGGTGTGGATGATGCCTCGCTTAGTTTCCTGCGGGGCACACACGTAAACGTTAAATACGAGCCTCGATCGGCTCTCGAGGTTATCCCGTGAATCGGCTCAAAGAGCCGATCCACCCATGATTCGGACGGGGTGTCCGAATATATGGTGGTCCTGCTTGATCAAGGTAAAGCTAATGAGATCTACGACGATTTAGGGTTTTCACCGCATAATCGGATCATCCTACTCGGGATTGGGCCTCGCGCTCGCGCACGGTGATCGTAAGCTGATCCTAGACGGGGCCTAAAAACCAACACGAGGTTGATCCCGGAACATCTGTTCTAGGACTAGCAAACGCCACCCTACACGCCGCTGGATCCTCCGACCCCTTGTAAGGCCTAACTATTGCGGATATTAAACTAATCCTTGTAGAACAAGGAGCAATCGTAACGGATCAGATCTACTAAACTATGATCAAGCGGGGTGCCGCCTCTACACCTAAGATAGGTGTAAGGGCGGCTAGACATGCAAGGGTTGCACTACGAAAGCATGCAGCATGAAGAACAATGCTAACCCTAACATGTCTAAGATAACTACGTTGCTCGCCATCAAAAAGGCTTCGGTACGAGCAACGCATGAACAACGTAGGCGAGGCTTGTGCTGCCTAGATCGCAAGATGCGATCTAGGCAGCATGACGCTTACCGGTAGAAACCCTCGAGATGAAGGAGTTGGCGATGCGCCGAGATTTGTTTGTGGTTGAACGTTGGTTGTTGTTTATTCCATAAACCCTAGGTACATATTTATAGTCCAGCGGACTTTCTAATGTGGGCGTGCACCAAACCGTGCACGAGTAAGATTCTAACTTCTAAACTAAGATGCGATCTAATATGTTACAGATACATGGGCAATTAAGCCCAACTTGGTATAAAAGGCCGATCCACGTATTCCTTCTATATATATTTCTTCAAACCCATCTTGATCGCGGCCCACCTCTGACTTGGTCAAATTCTGGTGATAACACCTTTTACTCGCAATGTTTCCAAGTTCACACTCCTCATCCAGTTGGCTGCGAACCCATCAAGGAAAAACAAGGAGTCCTTCATCCATTGGAAGACCACCCTTTTTTGTGCCTTTGTGAGGCAAAACGGAGCGTGTGGCTTAGTCCATGTTTTTTGGCACCATGAGGTGGCTGCATGTTCAACTATGGCCTATCGCACCACCTTTCTTGATCAATTCGAGCCTTTATGTTATCCTTCGCCTTCTCAGTGTCCACAATGGTGCTCCAAATGACTTCACTGATAATCTTCTCGGTGTGCATTACATCAATGTTATGCGGGAGCTCGAGAAACTCAAAGTAAGGGAGCTTCCATAAGCACGGCTTGTGAGTCCATTGGTGTGTCTCCCCATATCCCAATAAACCATTCCTATCAGGGCTAGGCTGAAGAGCATTGATACGTCTCAAACGTATCTATAGTTTCTTATGTTCCATGCTAGTTTTATGACAATACCTACATGTTTTATTCACACTTTATATCATTTTGATGCATTTTCTAGTACTAACCTATTAACAAGATGCCGAAGCGCCAGTTCCTGTTTCCTGCTGTTTTTGGTTTCAGAAATCCTACAGAGGAAATATTCTCGGAATTGGACGAAACAAAAGCCAAACCTTCTATTTTACCGAGACGGACCAAGAGAGCCAGAGAAGTGCCGGAGGGGGGCCAAGGGGGCCCCACACCATACCTGGGCGCGGGCCCCTCCCTGGCCGCGCCACCAGGTGGGGAGGCCACCCCCTGGCTCCTCCGACTCCGCCCTTTCGCCTATATATTATGTCCGTCGTGAAAACCCTAAAAGAATCGACGATATTCCACGAAGAGTTCCGTAGCCGCCGCCATCGCGAAAACAAGTTTCGGGGGACAGAAGTCTCTGTTCCGGCACGCCGCCGGGACGGGGAATTGCCCCCGGAGTCATCTCCATCGACACCACCGCCATCTTCATCGCCGTTGCTGTCTCCCATGATGAGGAGGGAGTAGTTTTCCCCCGAGGCTGAGGGCTCTACCGGTAGCTATGTGGTTCATCTCTCTCTCCCATGGTGTGATCTTTCTGCGATCATGAGCTTTGTATCACTATTAATCTATGTGCTACTCTAGTGATATTATTAAACTAGTCTATTCCTCCTTCATGATGTAAAGTTCACAGCGTGTGCATCATGTAGTACTTGGCGTAGGTTATGATTGTAATCTCTTGTGCATTATGAAGTTAACTATTACTATGATAGTATTGAAGTGATCTATTCCCCCTTTCATAGCTATTGTTGACAGTGTGTATGTTATGTTAGTACTCGGTCTAAATTGCAACGGTATTGTCTTGGATTATGATTTGATGAGGATATCCCTATGAGTGGTGTTTGTCAAGTACTTGATGAACTTTGAGCGGAGCTTTTGTAGCCACTACATGATTAGTGATTCCAATAGGAGAGTAATTCAGAGTAGCACAAGTGGAGAGAAGTTATTTATTTATGTGATCATTGTTGAGAGTGTCCACTAGTGAAAGTATGATCCCTAGGCCTTGTTTCTAAGCATTGAAACATCGTTTCCAACAAGTTCTGTTACATGTTCGCTCGCTGCCATTTTTATTTCAGATTGCAATTACTACTTACAATCATCCATATTACTTGTATTTCACTATCTCGTCGCCGAACTAGTGCACCTATACATCTGCCAAGTGTATTAGGTGTGTTGGGGACACAAGAGACTTCTTGTATCTTAATTGCGGGGTTGCTTGAGAGGGATATCTTTGACCTCTACCTCCCTGAGTTCGATAAACCTTGGGTGATTCACTTAAGGGAAACTTGCTGCTGTTCTACAAACCTCTGCTCTTGGAGGCCCAACACTGTCTACAGGAATAGAAGCGTCCGTAGACATCAAGCATCTAAGTCAGCCTTGATTTCCGTTCCGGTCTTCAGAATTGGCTTCGGGTCCTGGACAACACGGCCTTTCTTGAAACTCTTTACATCACTCATGTATTCATGCCTCCGCTCAAGGAACTGTCGAGCTTCATCAAAGCATGAATACTTGCCTCCCTTGTTGAGCCAGAAGAAAGTCACGGCCTACCTGCACTATGGGCAAGGCCACTTCCCATGTGTACACCACCCGTAGAACAAAGCACGTGCTGGCAGGTCATGCAGGGACGTGTGGTACCAGACATACATATCGAAGTACTCCTTCTTTGATGTGTCATATGTTCGGATCCCGCGACCTTCCCAGCCATGAACCAAGTCATCCACCAGCGGTTCCAGGTACACATTCATGTTCTTACCCTAGTATTTGGGCCCTGGGATTATCATCGACACAAACATGTTCTCTGATCTCATGCAGACGCCAGGGGGGAGGTTCATGGGAATAACAAACACTGGCCAACAACTGTATACTGCCGCCGACATACCATATGGATTGAACCCATCGGTTGATATCGCAACTTCTATGCTCCTCGGGTGACATGCTTTCAGTAGAAATTTCCTGACAAAGTTCTTCCATGCACTACCATCCGACGGATGTATCATCTTGTCGGTGTATCTGTTTCCTTCTACGGCCCACCTTATCTGTTGGGCAGTATCCTTGGTCATGAAGAGCCTCTGGATCCTCGGTAGGACTGGAAGATAGCGGAGGATATTCTTGGCAGTCGTGGTCTGCCTCTTCTGACCATCACCATTGCGGTCTACCTCAAAGTACCTAGAGGAATTGCATCTGATGCAATGATTTGTGTTAGCATGCTCCTCTCTGAATAGCATGCATCCCTTTGGACAAGTGTGTATCTGCTGAGATGACATCTTAAGGTCACTGAGCAATTTGGTCGAATAGTAGAAGTTTTGCGGCAATAGGTGCCCTTTCGGCAGAATGCTGCCAACGATGACCAGAAGTTCATCGAACCCATCTCCGCACAAGTTCTCGTGGCACTTAAAGGCCCTAAGGCGAGCGATTGCATCTAGTTGGGTAACCTCTGTATTTTCATGTAGGGGTTTCTGCGAAGCAAACAGAGCCTCATAATACTCCTTTGTGTTTTCCTCTGGGTCCTCACTTGTCTCCGCATCCTGAGGTGTCTCCGCCTCTACATGAGGGCTTTCAGGAACATTACCATTAGCAAAGTTTCCTAAGCACCTACCAAACCCAGTGTCATATTCTCCCTTAGGTTGAATCTGCCGCACCTCCTTCCTAGCACGTTTTTTTGCCTATTCTCCATGGAAAGTCCAAGTCTTGTAGGACGGTGTGAACCCAAACTTGAGCAGGTGATTACTCATAGTTTCCTTGTCCTGTGGCTTTTGGTTAGCGCACTTACTACAACGGCACCAAACTGTTCTAGGTCTGCTAGGAATGTCAAACGCCCTATCCACAAACTGCTCGGTCTTTTCTCCCCATTCATCAGTATAGTTCCACTGACTGATTCTGCCATCATACATCCAGCCACAATTATCCATCCTCTAATCAGCACCAAAATAGACAAACATAGCATTTATATCAAATAGGAAATAAATGCATCATATTTTTATTTTTTTACGCATGCATCAACCTGAAACTCAACTAGGTGGGCTCCTAGCAGTCGCCGGATCCGTAGATTGAGTATGTTCTCCCAGCTCTACTCTGATCCGAGATAGAATTTTGGCAGCACCTCCCCGCTGCTCTCCCGATACATGTCTCGGCAAAAAGCCGAGAGGGGTGTGCATCCGGAGAACAACGGGGAGGCGCTACTGAAATCATGTCTCGGATCGGGGTAGAGCAGGGAGAACGTACCCAACTACGCATCCGCTGGTTGTCCCGCCGTAAGAGTTACGGTTCATAATATGCGAGACTACTAATGCATATTTATCCGCGTAACCCTTACGATCGGGAAGAGACGCCTAGGTATCGCGACAAACTTGGTGATCTAGACACAAAAAAACCTAGGTACAAGAGAGGTGAACGGATTCTCACCCTCGAAGCGTGATCGATAGCCGGCGAAGAAAACCAACGACCCTCCGGCAAAATCCCCTCCGGAAAAACAGTCCCTCTGAGCAACGCTCCTCAAACAGCCCGACAACACCGGCCCCTATGTCCACCTTGAAACATCGTCTGCATAACGAGAAAACCAAATAGCGATAAAGACCATTTGTTTGCTCTAAATCCCAGTATTATAAATACACTATTTCTAATAAATTGTGCCCTAAATCCCATTTCTAAAATAATTTCTATACTAAACTACCCTATTTTTCATGCAATTTTTTTAACTACTAATTAGCATGCATATTATTTTATAACTACCCTAAATATAATAAGTAACATGCAAATTTCAAAAAAGAAGAAGAAGAGGCACATACTTGTCGCGCCCGACGCGCGCGGGAAGCTGCAGGGCAGAAGAGGCGGGCACGGTGGTGGTGGCCGGAGCTTCTCTGCGGCTCGGGTGGTGGCGAGCACCAGGGCGAGCAGGAGGGTAACGGCCGAGGCGGACGAGCAGCAGCCGGCGGGGGCGCGAGCAGCAGCAGCCGACACGGGCATCAGTAGCAGCCTGCCGGCGCGAGCAGCAGCAGCACAAGAGAGGGTCGATGGCGAATGCGTGGGAGGGAGGGGAGGAGCAGCGACGAATGCTGGGAGATGAGGGGCTGGTGGCGGCGACGGCTGCGTGGGGCGAGTCCAGCGCGGCGGCGCGGGCAGGGCACTGGAGGGTGGGGATCCGGATGAGGGTCGTGCGTGCATGTTTGTTTGGTCGGGACGCACGCGTGGCCTAACCAGCTGGTTGCCTTATCGGCAACTTTGTTGTGCGCGTGCCTTTGCCATGCGGCAAAGGTGCTTTGTCGTGCGCCCGAACCTTTGTCATGCGCCAAGGCACCTTTGCCGTGCGGCAAGAGTCTTTGCCGTGCACTTATGCACGGCAACAATTTTTTTATTTTCACCATTCCCATAATGCTTCTTTTAGTGTTTGTCGACTTTTAAATTTCTGGTAAATGACACCAATCCTTTGTTTTACAGCAAGGCTTTACTCGGTAGACAGACGTAGAGAACAAGGTACCATACCTCGCGGAGAAATGTAGGGGGGTAGACTCGCCGCCGGGGCACACATACCGCTGTTTTGGGGGGAGGAGGGGGGAGAATGACCGTCGGAGCACCGGAATCCCACAAAATCTTGCATGTGGACCTATGCTATGTGTGAAAGTGTGGTGGAAGGTGTAATGGTGAAAAAATAGCTCCCCTAAACCCTAAACTAGGGAGGCTTCGAGTAATGCAACTGCAGCTGCTGACACGGGAGCTGCAAAACCCTAAATTCTAAACCCTAACCCTAAACCCTAACCCTAACCCTAAATCATAACCCTAACCCTAAACCGTAACCCTAACCATAACCCTAAACCATAAACCTAACCCTAACCAGTACATCAAGGCAGCTCATGTGATAATGGCTAGCTGCGGGTATGTCGGAGGCTATGTGCCAAAGGGTTCCAAGCTTGGTTTTCCATGTGTATATGTCCTAAACAAAATTAAAACAATGAAAAATTGCATTGGTGGGGCCTCGCGCAGAGAAATCTAGGGGGGTAGACCCGTCGGGGCACACATACCGCTGTTTTTGGGGGGGAGGGGGAGAACGACCGCTGGAGCACCAGAATCCCACCAAATCTTGCATGTGGACCTATGATATGTGTGAAAGTGTGATGGAAGGTGTAATGGTGCAAAAATATCTCCCCTAAACCCTAAACCATAAACTGGGGAGGCTTCGAGCCCTAAACCCCTAGACCCTAAACCATTAACTACATGTGCTGACACGGGAGCTGCAACACCTTAAATCCTAAGCCCTAACCCTAAACCCTAACTCTAACCCTAAATCCTTACCCTAAACCTAAATCCTAACCCTAACCCTAAACCCTAACCCTAACGAGTAGATCAAGGCAGTTCTTCTTGGAATAATGTGCCTAAGTGCCGTCAGTACATGTGGACTACCTTGTTG
This sequence comes from Lolium rigidum, assembly GCF_022539505.1. Lineage (NCBI taxonomy): Eukaryota > Viridiplantae > Streptophyta > Magnoliopsida > Poales > Poaceae > Lolium > Lolium rigidum. The sequence continues at coordinate 92,425,075 of NC_061514.1, read as the reverse complement.
AAGACAACGTGATGGATGATATCTGCTTACCACCATAATTGGATGGGAAGCTTGGTATATGTGCCCACTTTTGAAGATTGTCTTCAAGAACAAGTTACCGAGAAGGATGGCTCATGTGATAATGGATGCGGGTATGTATATAACTAGAGGTTACCATGTGCCAAAAGGTACCAAGCTTGGATTTCCATGTGTATATGTCCCAACCAAACCTAAAACAATGAAAAGGTACATTGGTGGAACCTCAAGCGGAGAAATCTAAGGGGTTGGACCCGTCGGGGCACACATACCACTGTTTTGGGGGGGAGGGGGAGAATGACCGTCGGAGCAGCGGAACCCCACCAAATCTTGAATGTACGTATGCTATGTGTGAAAGTGTGGTGGAAGGTGTAATGGTACAAAAATATCTCCCCTAAACCCTAAACTGCGGAGGCTTCGAGTAATGCAACTACAGCTGCTGACGCGGGAGCTGAAAAACCCTAAATGCTAAACCCTGACCCTAACACTAAACCCTAACCCTAACCCTAAATCATAACCCTAACCCTAAACCCTAACCCTAAATCCTAACCCTAAACCCTAAACCTAACCCGAACCAGTAGATCAAGGCAGCTCATGTGATAATGGCTAGCTGCAGGTATGCCGGAGGCTACCATGTGCCAAAGGGTCCCAAGCTTGGTTTTCCATGTGTATATTTCCTAAACAAACCTAAAACAATGAAAAAGTACATTGGTGGAACCTCGCGCGGAGAAATCTAGGGGGGTAGACCCGCCGGGGCACACATACCGTTGTTTTTTGGGGAGGATGGGGAGAACGACCGCCGGAGCACCGGAATCCCACCAAATCTTGCATGTGGACCTATTATATGTGTGAAAGTGTGGTGGAAGGTGTAATGGTGCAAAAATAGCTCCCCGGTGTGACCTTCCTCACATTTGGGCGATAACACTTAGCAGATTTTATATGTGGGGGATGAAGATAGAGAGTACTTTTGTATTGCAAATAGTATGGGTATATACACATTGTCTTATAATAGTCATCAAAAAGTAAAACTAAATAAATAAATAAATATAATTATTAGATGAAATAAAATAGAAAGGAAAAAACAAAGGAAAATGCCATATGGCGCACGGCAAAGGCAAAACGCACGGCAAAGGCGGCGTTGCCATGCGTCCCAGGTGGGCGCACGGCAAAGGGAGAGGCACGGCAACGCCCAGAGCTTTTGTCGTGCACCAAATCTTTGCCGTGCGCTCTGGTGGACCATTGATGTGCAGCTTTCTTTGATGTGCGCTCTCTTCTGTCGTTGTTGTGAATCGTTTCTTTGCCGTGCGCTTGTTTCTATCTTTGCCGTGGCCAGATTCTTTGCCGTGCGTTTTTCTCAGTGCTCACGGCAAAGAAGTATTTGCCGTGCGGGCGCACACGACAAAGATGGCCTGCACGGCACCCTGTTTTTTCCGTAGTGTGTGGATATGAAAATGAATATATTTGTATCCAAATAAAATTATGTTATCCTATTTTAATAATTATATCCCTATATGTCAATTATTCAACCAAAAGTACTAACAAAGTGGTACTTTTCTAGTCATTATACACTTGACTCACTATAAGATATTAGTCTATTATTTTGTTATTAGTATCCGTTTGAAATGGAGAAAATATCTGATCTGCATTTGTATTCGAGTAACATCCGCTCCGCATTCATATTCAACAATATCCGCATTCACGTCTATATTCGTTTTGGAAACATGAAAACGGATATGAAAAGGGCAATATCCACCCCGTTACCACCCCTAGGCCCTAGGTGATACGTTGAATCGGTGGAATAATATTAATGCTAATATAGCTCAGATGAGTCTGATATAGTATTTGGGTTTCTTACTGCGAATAAAATGTTTGCTACGAAATCTGTTTATCAATTGTTGGAAAAAGAAATCCCTGAAGCACATAATAAGTGGATTCGGAAGTCCAAATTACCTTTAAAAACTAAATACAAATTCATGTGGCAGCTACAACAGGATGCTCTGTCGACTAGAGATAATATGAAGGACCGGGGCGTTTCACTTCTCAAGCTATGGTCATCCCCTGGCCCGGACGAAATGCAACAACTTGCCAGCTCCCACACAAAGGTTACTACAAGTTAGAAGTTACTCCTACATGAAAGTTCCATGAGAGAACTCTCTTCACGTCTAGACGACAATGCGGTGAACTCCCAAAGCTAAACTTCCTAGGGAGAACGTTTGAGCACATCGCAGATGACACTACGACATACCTGAAAGTTGGAAGCGAATCGGTAGCAGAAATGCCGTGACATGAACGTCCTTCTGAGCTCACATCGTTCCGACAAGGAGATTCAATCTTGTCCGTTCAAATTTTCCTGTAAATCGGAAGTGCTCAGTTGACTTGTTTTCCAACGCTCCCTTCACCTTTCCCATCTGATGACTCCGACCACACCGGTACGGCGAAGCCTGGAAGCCATGGCCGCTTCCCGGTGTCGCTTGCTTGAGCCAGCCTCGGCAAGCCGAAACGCAGGCCGGAACAATCCCAAGACACGCAGCGGGAGCAAGAAATGGCCCAGCACCGAGCCCACGAGACGAACTTTACCCAGCGGAGACGGACAGCTGAATCAAACCCGTCCACGAGACGTCATTTCCATCGTCCTCCTCCAGAGACAAATCCCTCCGCTCCAAATGATTTGCCACCATATGCGTGCAGCTAAACAGCAACCTCTGAGCCAGGCCGTGACGCAGCATTTCCCTTTTTGACTGCACACATCTGATCATTCACAGCGCTGCCAGAACCAGTACGCGGCGGCGCAGACGAGATACGTACGATGTTTTGGCGTCGGGAGCAGCGTTTGTCCAGAACGTCGTTTATCTGAGCATAACCATCCCTCTGGAGCTACGTCAACAATCATGCGAAAGACATACGGTTGAATAACTGAATACTGAGTGAATGATCGGACTCTGATGTGGATGCTTTTCTGTTCTTCAGAAATGGCTGGGCTTTAAGTTCCTTTTCGTCAGGAAGAGCAAATGCAGAGAGAGGTATTTTAGTCGTGCACATTGTCTGTCAGCTGGAGGGAAAACCAAAATGCATACACGTGACATGCACACAACTAGAGGATTTCAGCAGTGTTATATAGCATATCTTATCACATGAAAGTATTTACTTGATCAACAGATCCCTCGTCACAGCCGCATTCTTGTTCATGACACAACTTAAGGTTTGTGCACACTGAAAAAAGGAAGGAAACTCGGCATCAGTTAAGAAGGACCGTAGACAAAATCGCTAACCAGCAATGAGTGAAGACCGTCCTCATTGCCCACAAAGGTACGTATGATGATAGTTACATCGCAGAGGACATTACAAGTCATAACAGGGTAAAGATCAGACAGTTTCACTGTCACTGTCAGCGTCCATAATGATGAATACAACATTCCACCTCCACATCCGTTAAAATAAAATTATATATCATTCCACCTCCATGTTGCCTAACAAGTTCAGCACTCAACCAACAATCAGGCAAATCTTGGATCCAAGGAGGCTTTACATATACCAACGTTCTATGTCACTTGTGAAAATTGGTCAGGGTCACCCCTACCTAACCAAGAAAGCCTCTCTTTTTTCAAAAAGAGATGTTTATGCAGTCCTCGTAAAGAACAATACAAAACTATGTTCCATGTACAGTAGCATAAATATCAGTTGCATGGAACAGTTCTACCATGACAGCTGCTTACAGGCCCCTACGGAACACATTAGTCATTAGCTATCAAATAATTTAGATTACCTTGACCAAAATGGTAACTCACGTTTGCCCTCCTGTGCTGATTAATTGTGTCTACTTCTTTTAGATGCCTCATTGCTGTTTACTTTTACACAATGAATTTGCTTTCACATGTATGCAGCACGGAACACAGAAAATAAAACCAAACTTGTTGGACCAGCAAGTTTACTTAAGCATTTCCTCCCTCAGTTGCTCAGTCCGAGTAACCGAGAAAACTATTTGGTAGTTTCCAATAACTGAGCTAACTTAATAAAGGCAGAACATAATCTTGTTTCTTATATGTTCTACACAAACAGTAACCAATTCAGCAGAAATGTCCGTCCACATAGAGAGCAACAACAGAGGTGCAGCGAGTTGTAAATTCATTTTATTTACGGATACACAGAGTTGAAGACTACAGTTTAAAGCTGAATGTGGCCAAGATGCTAAAGCAGGAATCAAATCTCTGCCATATAGTTGCCACTTCAGCTATGCTCCATATCATTAATACCAAGATGTACTTCAGTTCTGAGACTGAGATTGGATAATATTTCTTCGAGTACAAAAGTATGATTTCTGTTCTGAGACTTCTGACTGAAGTACATTCTAAGAAATCTACACCCTATCTCGAGCTATGCTAAGCTTCTACAGTATGTCGCCCTGATCAAGCACATCGAAGAGAAGCAGTGTTGTGTACGTATTCAGTAGATTGCAGAAGATCATCCGTAGATCCCAATAGCAACGTGACCCGAACTGGATTTCCCATAGTATAGCTGCCAACAGCTGAGATCTAATGCAAAAGGCACCATCATGCAAAGCACCTTAGGACCCCATTGGAACCAAAGTGCTGTCCTTAAATGAAGCCAAGAACATCCCCACAGGTGAAAATGTGGAATCATGTACCTTCAAGCCACTCCATGATAAATTCATCACACCAGGAGAAGAGATGCCAAAATCTCTCCCATTGTCTGCTCTGGTAGATCATTTCTATCATCCAAGTCTGCTCCAGACTGAAGAATTGCAGCATCTAGTACTAGCTTCCTCTTCGCAATTTCATATATCTTTTCATCAACTGAATCCTTCGCCACTAGCCTGGATAAAAAAACAATCATTATTATCAATTTGTCATGTACCACTATCTAAGTAGAGTAACATATTATCAATTTGCCATGGTGATTTCTTGTGTCATTTGGTGTGCTTTTTTTTAGTTTCAGATCATTTCGAATTGACAGGGACCATTACTTTTATCTGAACCCAACAAAAACAAATTCAGGCAATGACTATTTTCAAAAGAGAACATGATATTTTTTCGGCAGAGTAAAATATGATGGAGTGCATTCCATAGCAAAACCTGGTGGAGACCGGAGTGTAAAGTGTGCATTTTACAAAAAATTATCCCAACATAGTTTGAATTGCATGGCTAATGCAAAGGCAAGAAAAGCTCATCATAAACAAAACAAAAAAGCATACAAATTTTGTCTTCAGAAATACAATAAAATAACTTAAAATACGTTCATGCAAAGTCCATAATATTTTAATTGCAAAGAAATAACCTAAACCGTATAACAAATGTTACCAGTACCAAGAAAATACCATTCATCACCCTTGTAACATAATTCCATGTTAAAAGGAGTATTATAGAAAATCAAACCATTTGTCGGGAAAGGGCAAAATATGAACAAATGGCTCAGTCATGGTCTGAACCAGCAAAAAAATAATCATAATGTCATAGCTAGTGTGGCACCTATATATAGTGACAGGTTTCTGCTGCCCAATGCGATGGCAACGATCTTCAGCTTGTCGATCCATCTGAGGGTTAAAATCCATGTCATGTATTATGACTGTATCAGCTCCTATCAGATTCAGCCCCTGGCCTCCAGCTCTTGTGGAAAGCAAACATGCAGCTATCGAATGATCATTGTTGAAAGTGTCCACTATAGTCTGCCTTTCAACAACTGGGGTGCTGAAGCAATAAGGATTGTACCAGTTAAGAGTTATACTTCAATTTAATACAAAAAATATTGCTAAGGAAAGAACTGACCTTCCGTCAAGACGTCTATATGTAACTCCTATTAATTCCAGTGCCCATTCAAGGATATCAAGCATTGTGGTCCATTGGCTGAATATAAGAACTCGGTGACCATCATTTGCTAACGAAGGTAAAAGCTCTGCTAAGGCCTGAACAAAAAGTAAAAATTAAGGTATTACAGTCCTAAAAATGCCTCAACAGACATTTTAGTAAAGAGCAGTTTATGTATTTTACTGCTATTCTTCTTTTTTGTTATACAAGAACTGGCTGATTAGATTAAAAAATAACACACCTGACATTTTGCTGATCCAAAAACATGCTCGTCTTTTAGAGCACCCTTTGTACCAGTATCCCCATATGTAACCAGCAGCTGAGGAGAAAGTAAGAAACAAATGATATTAGTGCCCAACACAAAAGTCTAAAACAAGCTAGTTTTCGGCATAAGAGACGTGTTTCGACAGCAAAACCATGCATTATCCAGTAGAACAATTGACAGATAGCAACATACATGTAGAACAGCAGAATTTAACAGGCAGGATAATAAAATAATCAGCCAACAAAAGTGCAAGGCCTGTTATAAATATTCAGTAAGCAAAGTCAATAAAGGGGGAAGCAGCTAGTTAGGGCATCAGGTAGAAAAACAACAATACTTGGTGGATAGCAAAGTCATTGTAGTTCTTTAGCTCTTGGATCGCTCTGTCCAAGGAACATTCAAAACCAAATGCGCCTTTGGGATACATCAACCTTCCAATTCGATCAACATCTTTGTCACTGTAAATGCGCCTTATAAGCAAGGGGTGGTTCGCAATCTGTGGAACAATGAAAAAACATTTGAGATGAACATACATATTTTCCTGAATTTTCCACCACAGGATATGCTCACCTTACGCAACTGCATAAAGTAGTTTGATATTTGACGCTTTGGAATCGATGACTTCTCACTACGAGCCAGAGAAATGGCACGGTAGTCATTTAAGGCATCATTATAAGCTTTACGCTGCTCTGATCCCATGGAGACAGATTTAACCTGCAACATACAATCAATTTAAGCTCAAACTTGAAAGATATAGAGAAGAGGTAACTGCTGATAGCAAAGAATAAGTATTATACATGTTGTGTCTTCGCGACAAGTTGCTGCATAACATCTGACTTCAAGCGTCTAAGAATAAACGGCCCTAAAATGGACTTTATACGTGAAACCAACTCGCGGTCTTCTGCGTTCAACAGCTTCTTGAGATCAACATCTCCAGTAGCAAATATATCAGGCATCATGAACTCCAACAATGACCATAGCTCCTGCAGATCATATCAAATCCAAGAGCAGCTTCATGTAAGAAAATGCCCAAAATCTGCTAATTTATGGAAGCGGATAGGAAATAGAGTTTAAGCAGTCGGAGTGACTACTGCTGAAAGAAAGCCATCAGAAATTCACTGCTAAATATTTCATCTAGGTAAGCAGCAAAGAGAAAACATCAAACCATAAGATAGAAAAAAATCATCACAGTAGCTTTAGATACTAAGTTACTAATTCTAAGTAACAGGATATGCATATGATCTTGAGAAACAGTAAACAGTAGTTTTGCACGAAAAGATAGTGTTAGATAGAAATCCTTAGTTGATGATCACCTCCATGCCTTTGTGAATCTTTGACATGCAGAATATCCCTAGAATGTAACCATTAAGTCGGTGCTTCTATAGTGTCACACTGATATGTCCATTAACCTCTCTAGTATTTCTAATATGTAATTGCAATGGAACAACAGAATGCTGGAGCACGACTTAACAAAGTCGAACACTTGTAGCAAGACTCACGTGTAAATCATTTTGAAGAGGAGTTCCCGTCAGCATTAACCGCTGACGAGCATGTTGAGCAACAGCCATAAGGTTTTTCCATCTGAAGCTGCCTTTATCTTTCAGCACGTGTGCTTCATCCATCAATACACAACTCCATTTCCATCTTTTCAGTGCCTTGCGATCATCCTTTTGTTGAGCACTGTATTATGGACCAAAGTAGCACATAAAAAATTCAATCATTGGTTATCTAAGAATAAGAATATTCTTTCCTACCACACTAAAGGAATGAGAACAGACCTCCGCCTTTCAAAGAGCGAGTAGCCAACAAGCAGGACATTGAATGGAGGTGGACAACCAGCTTTGCCTAAAGAACTTAACTCCTTTGAGTAGGCAGTCCTTCCTGTACCATGGAACATAATGATCGAAAATGATGGACACCACTTCTTAAGTTCCCTTTCCCAATTTTCCAGCACTGAAGCTGGGCAAACTATTAGATGTGGACCAGGGTCGTCATATAGATGTTGTAAGAGATTAAGATAAGTAACAGCCTGTAAAAATGAGACCAAAGTTCAAATATTAAGAAGTGAATAATGAATTGGCACTAAAGCATAAGGCATTCAACTAATCAGTTTATACTTGGACATGACACAACTAGCCATGATCAAGCTACATTTTATGGTATGTGTGCATAATGATTAAAAAAAACATGAACAACAGTCCATTACATCACAGTAATAATGGACTAGGTATCAGTTTTGACAAGCTAACTTATCATGTTATGGTACTACATTTTACGATGATCATTTTTCCTCGACATGCTACGCTTGTTTACCTGGACTGTCTTGCCGAGACCCATTTCATCAGCCAGAATTGCTGCAGGAAAATAGATAAGGTTAATATGAACAATAGTCTTTTGAGCATGGAAAAAATAGAACACAATAAGACGATACCCCACCTCCCAAGACAATATATGTAATGCAAGACAACATAGTTTCAGAACAGTGAGCTCTAACATTTTGTTACACACAGTCCATTAGCAAATGAATCATAATAGGACAAGATTTCTGGCTGCATGAAAATCCTAACTATTAGAACGCGAACATTCTCCATAGTATCTAACCTCTATGAAGCAAAAGGTGTTCTAGCATCAAAGTGTAATAGTTATGATTTTCATGCAAGTGTCATGTTACATGTTTTTACTACTTAGTCAGCTAAATGCAAATGATCATAAACTGTGGGGTGAACGCAATCCATCAATTTGATGCCATGATAGAAGACGCTTCAAATAAAAAAGGAAGCGACAGCATAAGCAAACGCCACTTCATTGGCAAACAAAGCAACAAGCAAGTTCTAACTCAAAAGTTCAATTGACAAAAAGGATCACCTCCGCCGATGCCTTTCCGATGCAACAGCAGAAGAAAATTGACCCCCACAAGCTGGTAGGGCTTCAGCACCGGCTCGAAATCCATGTCCTCGCTTGTGCAAGCAGCATCCACATCTTCCTGTTCCCATATCACATATGCATAAAAAAAATTCAATTTTTCAAGACCTGTAAACTGCATCCGACTTCAGAACAGATAAAAGCGTACCTGAGTGACAATCCGGACAGTGGAGGCATCTGTCTCGGCATAACTTTCGCAATTCCTTGTTGAAGAACCATAGAGCTCCCGCCGCAGATCAAACGAAATCCGCGAGCACCTGCGCAGCGCCTTCCCCACCACGTCCCCTTCCACCTCCTCGGCCTTCCCACTCTTCTGACCGCTGTAGTCCCCGTCCTCATCGTCGTCGTTCTCCAGCTCCGACCAGTTCACCCCGTCATCCTCTCCATCATCCCCTACCTCCACCACGCCAGCAGGCACAGAGCCGTCACTGTCGTCATCCTCCTCGACCACGAAGCGCCGACCAGCGGTGCGGCGCGGCCGCGACGGCCTCGGGGCGGGGCGGTCGGAATCGTCGTCCGGGAGGTCGGAGTCGTCGTCGGCGACGTCAGAGTCCTCGAACGTGAGGTCTAGATCCTCCTCCTCGTCGGAGAGGTCGACGGTGGCGGCTGCCAGCCGTCGGCCAGCGGTGCGGCGCCGGGATTTCCTGGAAGCGGGGACGTCGAAATCGTCGTCCTCGGGGTCGAAGTCGTCGTCGGAGGACCCCGCGGCCTTGGAGGGTTTAGGGTTGCGGCGGGAGGGCTTGACGGGCAGCGTGGCCCACCTCGGCGGGCTTATCTGCTGCGGGCGCTTGAGCGCGCGCGAGCTGCTCTCGACGCGGCGCGAGCTGACGTCCTTCCGCAGGTCGAAGTCGTCGTCGTCGTCGTCGGAGAGGACGACGGCAGCGGTTTTGCTGGTGCCGGTGGCGGAGGGAGCCTTGGGGTCGTAGCGGAAGGAATCGATGGGAGGGGGAGGCGGCTGGGGGCGCTTGAGGACGCGGGAGGGCTTGAAGGCGTGGTTGGACCACTCGTCGTCGGAGATCTCCTCGTAGTCTCGCCGCATCGGGGCGGCGGCTGCGGGCCGGCGGCTAGGGTTTGGGGGAAGCCGTGAGAGGGGGCGGGCGTAGTGCTTGCTCCCGTAGTGGGCGAGGATCCGAGGAGGCGGCGGCGGCGGGGGGCGCTGGAATTTGGGGGGAGACGAGGAGGACTGGAAAATTTGGGCGGCCTGAGAATGGGGGAAAATGGAGCGGCGCCGATGAGAGCGCCAATTGCCTTTCGGGAAGAGAGGATGATTCGTTAAAATTTGCCGTTTTCAGGGGTCATGTTTTTTGATAAAGTTTTTGAATCTTTTACTTGGCGTGTATGAGCTGCGTACGTCACCTGTGGTATGAGAGTCGTGGCAGAGCGCCGTGCCGTGATGGACAGATGATTCTGAACATGCACTTGGGATTACCTTTGGACCAAGTTTCACTGAGCTCATTTGCTTAGATGAATAATGGGCGTCTTTGGGAGGTCGTATACCTCTAATAGGTCGTTTACACCAGCTCCAATTGCAGCGCGTTCGATCCGGATACAGCGTGTGACGTCGGCATGAGCTTCACCAGAAACTCTATTTTACAGCCCAATCAAGAAACCAAAAACAACCCTTCACCATTGGCTAAGAGCAGGTCTAACAGGCCCCTTATTTCTCTGCCCCGTATAACGCTATTTTTTCGCCCCGTATCCCAAAAGTGCGTCTTGCTCAACCATTCCGTCTAGCAGACCCCGTATTTGGCCCTGTATTTTTAAAAATTAAAACCCCGGGAATAAGAAACCATAGTTCTTCTTCATTGATCATACATTGGATCATACATATACATAGCGATCCTAGCTACTCGAGGATGATGTATGGCACGAAATCAACGATGGCGGCAGCCTCCTCCTCCGCCCTGGCGGCAGCCCTCCTCCCTCCGCCCGGCGGCGGCCTCCTTCGCCCGGAATTCAGCCACGGCGGCGACGGCCGCCGCTCTTCCTCTCGCCTCGCCCGCGCCTTCTCGGCGGCCTCCACCTCCGACTCGGCCAACGCCCGTAGCAATGCCGCGTCCTTCCCGCCGGCCTCCGCTTCCTCGCTCGCCTCCGCCTCCTGCCGCCGGTGCCTGGTGCTGCCGATGCGCACGGCCCATGCCGCCTCGCCGCGCGATCACGCTCCCACTCGGCGCGCCACGCCTCGAGTCGGCGCCGCTCATAGGCTTGAGCCGGCGGATCCCGTCGGCACCACCGCCCACCGGCCGCGAGTCCCGGAGCTTCCAGGCATGTAGTACGCGCCGCGTACTTGCAGGCGGCACGACGGCTACCCGCGGCGGAGCGCTTGCACTTCAAGCGCCACGCGTCCACCACGTTGTCCGGCGAGCGGGATCGCTTCGATCCGCTCGCCGGAGAGCGCCATCGCGGCCGCGGGCGTCCATGCCGGAGCCGGGGTCGAATGCGGCGCGGGGAGAAAGTAATTGCTCGCCGGAGCGAGTGTGGAGGCGGCGGCGCGCACGGCGGAGCTAGGGTAGCGAGTGAGGGGTTAACCCCTCACTCGCACTCGCGGCCGATATAAATAGTGGGCGGAGGGGCCGATTTCCTGGGCCCGTATTCCGCGAAGCGGGCGGCCCGAATACGGGGCCTGCTAGACGGCTCAAACCGCGCCTGCCCCGTATGTCGCCGGAATTTTACGGGGTGGGCGGGTTATAAGGGGCCTGTTAGACCTGCTCTAAGTTTCTTCAACATACATACAACAAACAAGATCAAAGAGGTCATAAATAAATCCGAAAAAATCAACTAAATTTCACAACTCTACACCGGCTTATCCATCTAGCTAGCAATCGATCTAGCTAGCAACTACATTTCACAACAGAGAGAGCAAGCTAATCTCATAACAGAGAGAGCAAGGTAGAAATCGATTCAGAACTAGTCCACAATAATCGATTCCATGAGCACGCGGCCACAGCAAGCGGGAGGCGGAGCTCGAGTTGGCCACAGCAGACGCGCGAGGAGGGCCGCGACAGGCGGAGCTCCGGGATGCGGGGGGGGGGGGAGGCTAGACCGGCGTAGCTCGACAGAGGTTTCGCGGAGGGCCAGGCGAGGCCAATCGTGGCCGCTGGACCTCCTCATCGTCGCAACGCGGAGGGTCGGGCAAGGCCGGGCGTGGCCGGTTAACCTCCTCGTCATCAAAGCGCAGAGAGGCAGGCGAGGCCAAGAAATTTCAGAGTCGTTTTTGTTCGCGGGGTGGGAAGGATCGCGGTGCCAGCTTACAGCGCGCGCTAGCCGGCGCACCAGATATACCGCTTTGGATAGTGGAAACTGCCGCGCACACTAAGTTATTTACAGCGCGACCTACTTTGCAGCGTCTGCTGGAGAACAAAAAAGGTGTGCGACGTTGTATATTGACGGTTTTTAGCGCAACGCTAGTTTACAACCACTGCTGGAGATGCTCTTAGTTGCTCAGAAGGCCTTTGCGTTATGGCCAGTACCGTTTTTAAAGCACCTCCGAACCAGGCCCACGAGAAACTCGGCAGTTTTCAACGAGCCACCCGTGTCTCGCCCAAAAGCGAGAACTCAATGTTCCCGCAGAGTCACGAGATGTCGCGAGCTCCCGCGGCACGGCCAAAAAGCGGCAGGACAAATTTGGTCACCACCCGTGAAATTTCGCGACTGTATTTAGGAGAGGCTCTCTCACCGTGAAATCGAAAACCCTCATTTCCCCCCATTTCAAGCTTATCCACCCTTCAAGATCTAGCGGCATGGTCGTCTCTTCATCACCGACTAGGTCTAGCGATTTTTTGGGAAGTGATCTTATATCCCTCCATTAACTAGGACTTGATTGATCCTGATCCCTGGTCTGTAATGATGAACTTGTTCGAGGTGGTAAATATACTAACCCCTCGTGTGATGAACTGGTGATGCGTCACGAAATATCGTTATTTTATTCATGATCATCCTCCAGTATGGTTACTTTGTTGATGAACTGAATGTTGTTGAATGTGTTCTTACTCAGTCAGTAACCTCACCACTCGAATGGAAGAGGTTAACGCATCAGGCTCATGTGTGCAATCAAAGAAGGAGTGTGTTGACCCCTCGACTTGACGAAGATGTAAACAAGGCTCCACATCCTCATCCCTTTGTCGACTTTGCCTCTCCTCAAGCCCCCGAACTCTTAATGCCTCATCTCGCTCCTCCGCCGGCTTGTCCAAACGGAGATGGGATAGAGAGAGCCCCGACACCATCTCGTGGTGTATTCGGGTTTATCGGCTTTACGTCATCTAGGTTATGGAGTATTACGCCTGTGTGGAGGAGCGGGCGGACCTTCTTCAGGCCACGACTTATTTTCATTGTTGTCATCTTCTTCATTGATCACAACATAGTTAGGTCCAAAGCTTTGCTCTAAAATAGCCTCTCGTTGATCGGATATGTCCTGTCGTTGGCTTATTGCAATAAATCCTTATAAGTCTCGTATGTGTTCGTGGATCTAGTCTCCAAATTCTCTCAATTCCGGCGTTATAGAATTTCAAATCTAATCCCTTTCCGAGTTGGGCAAGTTGGTTTGAGGGAGGAGCATATGTGCTATTCTTTTGTATTGGCTCCTAATTGTTCATTTCCCGGTGTTAAAATTATTGCTCTGTGTGTGCATCGGAAAAGGGTTAGCATTAGCCAGGTTTGAATCCGGGGGTTCTCGCCCAACTTTGGGGCTTGTTAGTGGTTGTTGTTAGGCGCATATGCACATGATGTTTTTTCTGACGTTAACGTCTTTCTTGGCCTCTAGTTCTAGTTGCGGTTCTTTAGGAGCCTTTCACTACAATAGCGCACACGTGGTTTTAAATGTTGATGCACACTCTTAAAAAACCGTAGTTGCGCTATTTTTTTTAAATGGTATGATAAGAAGATTCAATGGAGATTTAAAGGAATCCAATATATGTGACAGCCCATACCAAACCCTAAGAGCATCTAACTGGTTCGCTATGGGGCGCGCCGGTGAAGATGCTCTTGTTGAATATAAATACACTACCTAGTCTTTTTCCATAAGTTTGGATTTTTGATTCAGTTGACTAGTGCAGCAATCTTTCAGCTCTAACGGAAACAAGAGATCTACGTATTTTTTTTGAAGTGACGTGAGCAAGGAAAAATAGAACTTTGGCCATCGCACGCTCTCAATCTGATTCTCCGTCCTGCAAGCTATAGCTAACCGACCCGTCGACCCGAGTCCGACCTCGACCACAGCTACTAGTACAAGTTGGCCTCAGCCGTGCGACGCACCCTCTGCCCCCGAGCCCCGATGTCGGACGTTTACAAGAAAGCCAAGCCCGGCCGCCTCGTCTTCAAGGGCGGCGAGGCCGCCACCCTCCGCAAGCCCAAAAAGCAGAAGAAGAACAAGAAGCCCGCCGCCGATGTCCCCGCCGACGCCGACCCCGAAGCCGCCGCAGGGGAGGCGGCCGCGCCCACGGAGGGCGCCGAGGGCGGAGGCGCTGGGGGCGACGACTACACCATCGACGCGGCGAAGCGGATGAAGTACGAGGAGATCTTCCCCGTGGAGACCAGGAAGTTCGGCTACGACCCGTCCAACGCCGTCCGCACCTCCCGCGACCGCACCGTCGAGCAGGCCCTCGACGACCGCGTGCGCAAGAAGGCCGACCGCTACTGCAAGTGAGAGGTGCGGCGCTCAAATCTAGGGTTTCTTTAATTCGGCGGAATCAGCCGCTTAGATTGTTTCGCTCGATGCGATTTCGATTGGTTTTCTCCTGTCGAAACGCATGAATTTAGTTGATGGAGTGCTATATGTTTGATTGCGTAGTTTGTTTAGGTATTGATAATAAACCATGTAACAGCTAGATGTGTTGCTGCTGCTGCAGTTCATTCAATGTGTAATGCACATTGACGCTACCATCAGTAACATTATGTATTCTTAATCCAGAATTTCCGATGTTGATGCATATGCAACATCTGCATCGTCCAATTTCAAAGGTTGCTAAAATACAGCAGGGTGTGCTGCTGTACGATCTCTGCAACAGTGCGTTGTAGGGATTCACTCCTGCCATACCCAGAGATTGAATCATAGTGGGATGGTTCTTTACTTTCTGCGGTAGTTGCCCACAACGTCTGAACATAATATATGATAAGTCTTAAATTGGTGTTAAGCATTGGCTGAGAGGTGAATGCTCAGTGTCATAGCAACTGATGTGTTTGAGCTGATAGATACTTGGATCAGCATGAGGCTAGCTAAATCTCGTGTGTGTTATGGTCAAGTTATCTTTCTGTAAATTGTAGGATTGTTCTGGTCACCTTTTCTGGTAGAAAAATGATAAACTTAGGACAAAACTGACCACACTGTTGTTCCTGTCTTTGTGAGAAGGAGGAAGACTCACCGGTCAGCCACCTGTGCTCACATGAGTTGGACAGTGTCGTAGTAATATCGTTATCAAATTCACTGTATACATAGCAGAATTCTTTCTGGCAACGCCCTGAGTAATATGCAGACATCCATTCGTAGTATACCTTGTAGATTTGGGCAGAATTTTTGAGAAAAATGGATTTGAGTAGGTTAAGTGAACCTTATTTTCTCGCTTACCAGATTATTGCATTTTTTCGCTGCATTTATCAGACGTGTTGTAGCAGATACTCACATATGTAGTCCCCAGTTTGACAAGTTGACATTGTGGATGGAGGCCTTCGGTGTCATCTTTATAAATCAGGGGTTTGCTAGATTTTTATAGCTGCTCTTTACTTTTCCGGGTGGTTGTTATATTTGTAAATCATGGTTTTGCTCGATCCAGCCATTCTGTTTTCCCTCCTCTGTGGTCCCCACCTCCTCGATGCAGACCTGTCTTCTAACTCTTGTCATTCCTCATTACAAGACTACATAGTGCCTTTTGCTTTCTTTAAATAAGGTGCCCAATAGCTTGACTCTGGGTCAAAGGTTTTGGTTAGGAGGTTGTTTTTCACATTTCTTGATTGTGTATTAAAAAACATCATATGCCAATGGTCATGTTCAGACTGAATGTAGCTTAACATCATTTTTCTTACCTGACAGGTGGTTAAATCATCTGAGTTGTTCACTGCCGTTACGGAAGAGGCTTACTGGAGTAGTTGTGCTAAGTGTATCAGAAAGGGTATCTTTGGAGCACTGTTGGGCCCTTGATGGCATGTGTAAATCAATAGTCTCTGTAGCGATCAAGTATTTCTTTTAATCATGGCATATTTGTACTAGTAAACAAAATGATGCTCGCATCTGGTATAATTCTCTGTTTACTCTCTGGTTGGTTCCAGTCAATCGGATAAATCCTGTATGCTTGGCACATGCGATATACTGTATTTGCGGTTCAGTCGTATCCTTTATTTTGCTACTATTTCTGGTTTGTGATTCTCTACCCTTAAGTTATCGCTTAAGGAATAGTTATACAATGCATGTGCCTTATCTTCTGCTGGCAAGTGGCAACAGTCTGATAGACTTGACTAGCAGTAGACTGTGTGCATTAACATCAGGTACTTTCTCTTCTCTGTTTGGGTTATTGTGGATTTAGAGTGCACATTTCTGCATTATTTGGTATGGCTGGCACAGTCGGCTATTCTAGTAAGGTTTGCCAAAAGTATATTTTTGTAGCTATTTTTATAGAAATGTTTATCTGGGATGTGTTTCTGTCATAATGTGCAGGAATGAAAATGCTTTTATCCATCAACGGAACATATTGACAGTGATATGCATCCCTATTTTGAATATGACCATCATATAGCAGTATTGGTCTAAAAGAGTATACAAAGGATAACTATCTGAAAAACTATTTGAAGAATGCATGCAATATTATTATAAATTTTCTAGCAGTATGATGGTCATTCTTCTTCCATCAATGATTCCTTAGATTATTTTGTTCTGCTCATCTGCTGCTATCATGCATTTCTAAGAGCAGTACAGATGATATTGCCTGACATAGTGATCAAAATTACATGCCACGCGAGGGCTATAGATTGCTGTTGACTAAATGCTTAACCAAATGTTGGAAGCTCATTCATTTACAGGGTTGATGCGTGCGTGAGTTGCAATACGTTTTTTTTTTCTTGGGATATGGAAAATCAGCAACTATCTCAGAGATAATATTATATGATCTTCATGCTAATGTTAGCTGTCCTTAATTATTGCAATCTAATTGACATGTTTAGCCGTGGCTATTTTCTTTCTTTGAGGGGCAGATGAAGTGTTTACTCGTGCGATCTTCATGTTGACCTGTTGAATTTTTTCTATTGGACTATCCTAACTCACCCAGTTCCAACTGCTATTGGCTTTCTCTTTTAGTCACAGAAGGTGTGTAGCTGAGAACTGATACCATATTCCCCTTCTTCCATCTTAGCGCTATGGACTGCTGTGAGGATGGTATAAGTCGTCTGTATTCCTCCAGTTGCACTGGTAGTTTCATACTTCTCCTGAGCAACTTGTTCTTGCTGTTTCTTTTTGTCCAGGTTGTTCGAACTTTATCTGGTAAAAGGATCTCAGTTGAATGAACTTACTTTCCCATTCTCATCTCCTTTTGCATTTATCTGTTATTTTTCTAGTTCAGTTGACAATTAACATGATCATTCGCTTCTTTGAATTATGTCATTACTGTTTTGCTTCCATTGACTTACGTTCAAAACTTCACATACTTATTCATGCACCGTGGTTATGGACTTTATAGTCTTTACGATTTACGAATCTTCCCTGAAAAGGATAATGGTCATTCTACATGAAGTCAGAAAGTAATGCTAAGTTTATCAAAGGGCAAAGTAGCTTTTACTGTAATTTCACAGGTACTATGATTGGGCTGAAGTGGTCTCTGATGAGTCATGAGTTAGGTCCTTAGCATATATTTTATTTATTCACAATTTGTCATTTGCAACTGTGCTTTTGGACATAAGACATGCTAGCAATAAGGTTCAGATGGATTTGATTGATGTTCCTATTCGTACCATCTTCAGGTAACTTTATCTCTCTTTTTCTATGACTACATCTGGCCTTTATCATGTTATACTTGCTCAAGAAAGCAATACCGGTACAAGCATCCCATTTTTTCTACCTTTGAGAAAATTTGCATGTCAGTGTAGTGATAGAATGGAGTAGTCTTTACAAGCTTAAGACTAGGCTGAACCCCAGTACCCTTGACACACTAGAAACCCAGAGGCAGCCATATAGGCAGCATCAGATTGAGGCCTGTTGTGCCTTCCATATCCCAGGAGCGTGCCTCCTATGAACCAATGCTTAGATATCCGTCTGCTTCCCATCAAAAGTGCTATGGTTGCAATGCTTCCAGATTCACTACACTATGAGCTGAACCAAAGTGTCTGTTCCTTTCCTATTGCCCCTGGGATTGCAGCGGTCAGGGATGCCATCAATCCAAAAGGTGCATGTGTATACATCATGTAGAAATGATATTGTCCAGAAGGTTTGAGTTGGACTGTTCTGAGTCCAACTCAAATGTCTGGACTCTAGCTGCAGTTTCCCTCAGTCTCTCATCCTAACACTGTATGGTTTTGTTATTAAATTGTTGATGTAAACCCATCAATTTATATAGTAATTGAAGTGTAGTGCACTGCCCTTTGAGCCCAATGCCCGCAGCTGAACCATAATGAGCAATTGAGCATGTACCCTGCGTATGTCATCACATAAATTTGATAGTGTTAAGTCACCTTCATCTATTTTGAAGTCTACCTCAGAAGATTAAACAAAAGTTTCTTATATATCTTTTCATTATTCATACAGGGGCCTACAACTTTCATCCATCATTTTCGACCTCCACTGACGTGACTACGTGAGGTCATCACATGTGAGTAAGAAGACGTTGCCTTAACTTTTGAAATGAGGTTGTCCTTAGTGGTTGACACGGAAGAGGTCAACATATAGATATAGTAGACAAAGGCACATTCATCTTCAGTCATTTAAGCCCACAAAGAACTCTTGGTATGCTTTACCTCTTATTCTCTGTTAGAATGAATGGTACGCATGCTTTCCACTGGATATCCATGCTTTATGTCTCTCTCTCTCTCTCTTTTCTGAAAGTTGGCAGCCCCCTATCCATGTACGCATTCAGGGTGATAGCTTCCAGTATCTGGTCCTATTTTCTAAAACATGTCATAGCAACTGTATCCATGTACGCATTCAGGGTGATAGCTTCCGGTATCTGGTCCTATTTTCTAAAACATGTCATAGCAACTGAATGATAAATTAAGGTTAGGGTGAAGTCTTCTGCTCTCTTATCAAAGAGACAACAAATTTGTTTCTGAAAGGAAGTTGATATTTCGACAAGTATCATTTAGTGCCAGAACTATTAATTCTGAAAGGAATAAGTACTCCCTCTGTCCCTGTCCCATTTTATAGGCCCTGTGCATATCTGTAGGTTGTCAATTTGACAAATATAATATAAAAATTGTACACCATAAAAAGTATACCATTGGAAAGTAGAACATCTGAAGTTTCTAATGATATACTACCTCTGTCCATATAATGGTGTTGGAGGCTTGCCCAAATTTGAATGTATGTAGAACACTCTTTAATGTATAGATACATCCAAATTTAGACATATCTTTGACGTCCTTTTATGGACGGAGGGAGTATGTTTTATATACCTTATATTACGTTGGTCAAATTGATGATCTAGGGATGCGCGTACGACCTATGCACCGGGATGAAGATAGGAGAGGAAATATCTAGTGATACCACACCTTATATGGTACCACTTTTTAAATTTAAATTTTCACGTGTCAAAAGAATTCAAAACATATTTGTGAGTGTTCACAAGATCTGTGTTTATATTTCCTAAAATTTTCAGCACTAAATTCTTAATGTACACAGAAACAAAAAAACAAATTGCAATGTGAATAGTATCATTTTGTGTTTTTGTCTTTTTGTGACACTATTCATGTTGGATTGTCTTTTTTGTTTCTTTGAGTGTATTTAGAATTTGGTTATGCAAGTTCTACGAATTGTAAACACGCATCTTGTGAACATCCATAAATTTATTTTGGAATTTTTTGAAACTTTAAACTTGAATTTTGAAGAGTGGTATCATGGTACCATATAAGGTGTGGTATCACTAGATATTCCCCCGAAGGTAGTATTCCTTCTTTACCTACCTTTACTACGTGCATAATACAAGTTGTGTCATGGCAAGCTTTTTGTTGCTTTCCAAAAAGGTCCTTTGGTTTAATAAGCTGTTAAGCAAGTACCTAACGGAAAAAAGGCTGATGTGTCTGTCCATTTTATAAACATCCCTTTTTATCAAGATTATTTTTAGATCTCCCCTAACGAAATACAGGTACCAGTCTCTGGCTGCTGATGGTGATTAGTTTAGTGATCATTATTTAAGGGTCTTTCCCCTCCAACGATTCAACTTGAGCCTCTTAATTCAATCTGGTGACCAATATTTGTGTGTTAGTTAAGATGATAATACCGGCGTGTTTTGTAAAGAAATATGATGGAGTAGATGTTACATTAATTTAGACCAGGATGCCTCCAGTCGTGCAAATTTATTGCTTAAAAGGTGAAGTGATGTTACTCTCCATATGGTGGGATTTTTGAAGTCAGTCAGTCTGTCATTTGAGTTTGGGGGACCTTTCAAGTTTACTTGGAGTCACATTCCTTACGGTGTCCGTTGTCAACCTATCATAGCTATGTTCTAGAATCTGTTTGTTTCTCGGTATTTATAGGCCAGTTAGAATAAAGACTAATTGGCAATGGTGCTGCTTGTAATTGACAAAAGTTTACAGCCCACTACAGGTCTACAGCTCTTATCTGGCAATATGCGTCCGCTAGAGTTCTGTACTGTAATGGCTAATTTGAGCTCATTATGTTAGAACCTACAGCGCTACCTGCAACGGGCAGAAGCTTACAGCCCACTACAGGTCTACAGCTCTTATAGTGATCTCTTACTTTTGTTTAGACTTGCAGTAGAATAGAGGTATCCTTGTGAAAAATACAGAGGTGCTATGTGATATATACTAGCATAGCATATTGGTTGTAATAACATCTTATATTATGGGACTTGGGGAGTAAATCCTTGTATTTTCTGGCTACTAGTGATTGCCAATAAAGCTGTGTTTGGTACTGATTTTTAGGCTGCAGATCTCCAGATTGTATAGTTTTATTTTTTCAAATGCTAGAGTATGTGCAGAAGCTGCTCGGCTTGGATCCATCGAGAGACACGACATAACTTCAAATCTCCCCTGGCACACCAACACGGCTCGCCCACTCCCAGCCCATAAAGGTAGAGGCCTTTCTACTTGTCTTGACTGCATTCTCTCTTCTCTCCAAAGACGTCCCTTTACACTATGATTTGGGTATCATTTAGTAAATGATAATCATGCCACTCTACAACTCTAGGTGATGGGGTGTGATTTAAAGAGATATGGTTCCAAATTAGTATAAGTATATTCCAAATGGTGGGATATATGACTTGAGTCCATGGTGTTGTCCTTTTTTGGGAAATGGGATCTCCACAGTAGAACTCCTTATTGAACATGCATGCATTCTGTCACCGCTTGTAACAACTCCATGGATCATCCGTTCATTATATTTATTATTACCACCAATATTATTGATATTAGTTTCCTTGTCGCTCACTAGGACCTCAAATTACCTCCCAAGTTTATCAAAATGTATTGGAGTTGAGAATTGTTCCATCTCACTGCATATCACAGCGCCCACACTACTGGCTACTAGAAGTACATCACTCAGCCCGGTGAACTCCTGCATTGCTTCCAAGTAAAACATAAAATAGACTACTTGTTAGGATTTTAAAGGTTCTCATCAGGCTTACACCCTAAAACACTACCCTGGGAAGGTGAGAAGAAAAATAAACTCCAAGCACCTATAAAATGACCCAATCAACATGGTTCCCCCATCACATCTTCTGCAGCGATGCAGTGGAGCAGCTAGCTCAATTTCATGGCTGAACAGGCAGCTGACATTCCAGTTAGTTACAGCAGCTCCTCCACTTCACCAACCAGCAGCATCTGGGAGAGCCAACAGATCATGCAAATCCACGCACCACTCCCCTCATGGAGCCCCCACAACGGCACGCTCCTTGTCGCCGCTACCACTGACCCTGTAGCCTTCTCCATGGTCCCTTCGTCATCGTCCCGCTCGCACCTGCCGAGCGGGCATCTATGGAATAACACTGTCCTGTGAGTATGCATGCCGTATACTTATTGATGTTTTTTCAGTTACAGCTGACTGAAGAAATTTGACGATTAAATGGTATTTTCAGCAATACCAGAGCTCATGGGAGCAGCAGTGAGCATGGTGGGGGCAACGGCCATGGAAAGGACTTTCTTTCCTTGCTTGAAGCGAGGAAGGTGATGCCAGAGATGCTCGATGATTTCCCCGCTGCGGCATGCGACTACCTCAAAGGCATGGACAGTGGTGACTACAGCAGCATGGCCGGATCATCTACCTACGGTTTGGACAGCAGTGGCCCATACACTGGCTCCAGTCCTCCGCTCACCAGGCATGACGAGGTTCTGAAATCTCCACCAGTGTACCTGGGGAACAGTACTTTGGTGCAAGGGAGCGTGATGGGCTTCATGCCAAGCCAGAATCATGAGGTACAACAAGATGGTGACCAGCAGCAGGAGCTTGGAGCTCCCACTGGGACATTTCTGCACCAAATGATTCCTAGTAGTGGTGCGATTCATGGAAGCTCTCTGGGTTATTCTGGCTCTGGGAATGAAAGGGTTTTTCATGAGTCCGGAGAAATGCAGGTTTCTTTTGATGCTTTGAGTTCGTTGGATGCTATCTCTTTTAGTGGCTACAGATCAAACAAAGAATTGACACATAGCAGTCAATATGAGCAACATACTATATCGGTAAGACTGGTATGCTACTTTGTATTGTGAAGTAATGGCAGAGTAGTTGTGAATTGTTTGCAATGTGCAGAACTCTACGATCTACCTGTGTGTACATATGATTCTGCAGGTGCAGCCAAAGGCAAGGACTAGTAGTAGAAGTGCAAGTGGCGCTGCAGGTGATCCTAAGAAGAGAAAATCAGAAGAAAATTTGGGAGGCAATGGAAAGAAGTCGAAGCAAGATACTTCAATTACGTCACCTCCCAAGGTAACTAACTATGAAGAATATTTGACGAACTGGTTTAAACTTTCTGAGTAAGCATTTGATCAGCTTATTTGGAGTGAAAAACAGGCAGAAGTGCCTAGCGTGAAGTTGGGAGAGAGGGACAAGATCATAGCATTGCAGCAGACCATCTCACCGTATGGAAAGGTACAAAATTCTTAATGTGGATATTTCAAACTGAAAATAACGATATGACCTTATATTCTTCTCTTTTTATTGCTAACTCCATCTAAAAGTTGCATTTTGTCAGACGGATAGGGCATCAGTGTTGTCTGAAACCATCAAGCACATCGAATATCTACATGAGCAAATACAGGTCGACATCGTCACAAATCCTTTTCACATAAGCCGTATGCTCACCCCCTAGCATCAACATACAATGACTGGTTGCACCGACGGTTTTCTATTATTGCCTTGGATCACAAAGCATTTCTTACCTTGACTTATTGTACCTATTTGTTAGTGGATTTCCTTGTCATTCCAAGTTTGTAAAAAGAACGGTTGTCGTTGTCTAGAGACTAATTAACATAAAAAATAGGGACACTCACACCGTCATGAGTCACAACCAGCACTCCCTTTTCCTGAAGTTAAGTATTGCAACTGTTAGTACCATGCTGACTACTTACGCTTTTTTTTTTTCTGATGTTGACAGTTACTTAGTGAACCCTACATGGAGCATATCACAAATAAGGTAGGATTGAAGTGCCAAGATCCCAATTTTCTTCTCTTAACTCAAAATCAACTTACAGTGTCATGACTTCCTATCATCAACTCTTTTCAGGCGCCCTTTCAATGGGGAGGTAAAGAGGAGCAGAAGGCAGAGCATGATTTGAGAGGTAGAGGGCTGTGCTTGGTTCCTGTTTCGTGCACCCCACAAGTTTTCCAGGGTAATAGCCTGCCGGATTGCTGGATGCCGGCGTACAAGAGCCCCCTTTACCGATGATCTCGACAGTTGCGTGTTTTGCTCATCAGCCTGTGATTGTGACACTGACGGATTGGTTGGGCCGTTAATGGGAAGCCGATTGTTTTGCTTGCTTTCCCCGTGTTTAACTTAGTACGTAATTATTGTTTTCGTTGCTGTTGACCTGTTTTGCTGTTGATTTGTATGTAGTCTAGAATTAAAAGTTAGGGAATCCCTAGCTTTGAGCAAAATCCGTCCTGATGCCGGTAAGATGATAGGGCATGGTATTTGTTCAGGGCTGATTGTTAACTCCAACCCACTGGTTGTGAACTACTACATGCCATTATTGTCTTTTGGAGGTTGATATGTCAATGGCATATTTTACGGTTTTACACACCCTCTAGTTTTGTTTCAACCCAGTTCAATGTTCCCCTAGAAAAACACAGTTTAACGTTTCCAAATACTAGGGGTAGTATTTTTTAGTCTTTTCGAAAATGTATGGTTTTTTAGTAAAATATGTGTGAGTTATGGGAAGCAGATTTGGTGCACATAAGCACCAGTGCACCTGGTTTTCAAAATATTTAAAAATTGCATATCTATGTTTCAAAAAATCATCACATTTATTCCGTGAATACATACATATGTCCTGAATAATTGTGCAAAATTTTGTTAGAAATTGCATTGTATTTTGAGCTACAGGAAAAAAACAAATTTGTTAGAAATTTGTCTTTTTCGTATAGCTTAAAATACAACATATTTTTTCTCCAAAATTCATACCGTATCTTCGGAATGTTTTTATGTATATGGGTATTTAATATCAATATTTTTTAAAATTTAAAAAATATGATTTTTAGAAAACAGGAGCATGGGTGCTAATGTGCCAAAAACACTTTCCGCGAGTTATGCCAAATGAAGACCTACAGATAAACTCTCGGTTAACCCCTTTGCCCGTTTGCACACACATAACTTGTTCGGATAGCCAATGGGCCTGATCAATATTGAGGCCGAAAATTAAGCACACCTATGCCTTAGCGAATTTTACAATTTATATGCAGAGGGCCGAGGGCCCTGAAATGATTCAATCGAACTGAATATGTTTCTTCCAGTTAAAATTCACATTACAAGAATCATCACAAAGGTACTCTAAAAAAATCTACCTTTGTTGAATAATATAATAAAGAAGGTCTTATGCATCTTTTCGATGCAGAGCCTTGGGTCTCATCATCTATTTCTAAAAGAAACTCTCAAAAAAATCATCACGAAGGATTTGGAGCCGGGCATGGGACGACACTCAGGCAGCAGCCAGAAGTCCGCACATCCCCGTATCCAGTGTCCGTTCCCTCAAATGTTGTTCTGGTACTACGAAAATGTTGTTCTGCTATCAACCTGTGAGCAGTGCTCAACCTCAACAGAAGCAAGTATTAAACAAGAATCTGATCAGGTATATTGGGAATACTCGGATACTTTCCGAGGCTATCATCGCATGTATATATAGAAGGAGGATAGGTGGAGATTACACGGGATTACAGGTCGTATGACATACAGACTTACACACGCCTATTACGGTTCAAACTCTTGTTTGAACTCTATCTCTAATACCCTCCCTTAATCACAACTTTGACAAGTTGAGATTATCCTTGAAAGCTTCAAACGCTCTGTAAGGCAACGGTTTAGTGAACCCATCAGCAACCTGATCTTTGGAGGAAATGAATCGAATCTCCAGCCGCTTCCTCAACACGCGTTCTCTGACAAAATGAAAATCTATCTCAATATATTTAGCTCTCGCATGAAACACTGGATTAGCTGACAAATAAGTAGCTCCCAAATTGTCACACCATATACACGGTGTTTGCACCTGTCTAACACCCAACTCTGCAAGCAAAGACTGAACCCACATTACTTCAGCTGTTGCATTTGCTACAGACTTATACTCAGCTTCAGTGCTTGACCTGGACACCGTCTCTTGCTTCTTAGCACTCCAGGAAATCAAATTTGGTCCAAAGAATACAGCAAATCCTCCTGTGGACCGGCGATCATCAACACAGCCTCGCCCGATCAGCATCAGAAAAGGCACTGACAAGCATAGAACTGGATCGCACAAATGTGAGGCCAACAGACACGGTGTGCTTGACATATCTTAAGATTCGTTTAGCAGCAGCCCAATGAACAGTGCTGGGAGCATGCAAATACTAGCAGACCTTGTTAACTGCAAAAGATATATCTGGGCGTGTAAGAGTAAGATATTGTAGAGCACCAACCAAGCTTCTGTACTTGCTACTGTCATCCGGTCCCAAAGGATCACCTTGCTGTGCTGAAATTTTCTCAGATGAAGACAAAGGTGTAGGCACACCTGTGCAATTGGACATACCAACACGAGCCAGAATATCATGAGCATACTTGGCTTGAATGAGAACTATACCATTGTGTACCTTCTGAACTTCAACACCCAAGAAGAAATTTAGATCACCAAGATCCTTTAATGCAAACTCTTGACTTAAGTCTCTCAAGAGAGCATCAGTTGCAGCTTGAGAAGAACTAACAACAATAATGTCATCCACATAGATAAGCATATAGATGGTAACATGCAATTTGCGATAGATAAACAGAGAAGAGAAGTGTCAGACTTGGAAGCAAAGAAACCAAGGGCAAGCAATTTAGAGCTTAACCGAGAATACCACGCTCGAGGTGCCTGTTTGAGTCCATAAAGAGCTTTGTCCAACTTGCACAAGAAGTGAGGAGAACTCTTGTTTTCATACCCGTGAGGTTGTCTCATGTAGACTTCCTCTTCCAGAACGCCATGGAGAAACGTGTTCTTGACATCAAGCTGTCGCAAGCTCCATCCCTTGGAAACAGCCAAGGCCAAAACAAGACGTACAGTAGCGATTTTAACAACAGGACTAAAAGTATCTTCATAGTCAATTTCATATCGCTGTTTGAAACCTTTAGCAACAAGCCTAGCCTTGTATCTGTCAATAGAGCCATCGGACTTGCGCTTAATCTTATACACCCATCGGCAATCAATAACATTTTTACCTTCCCTTGGTGGCACCAATTTCCAGGTTTTATTATTCATGAGAGCATCAAATTCCTCATCCATGGCTCCTCTCCAATTCGGATCATCAAGAGCAGATTGCAAATTGGCAGGTTCACCTGCTGTACATGTCAATAACCAGCGGATAGTACCATCTTTATAGTCGCGAGGCTTCACAATCCCTTTAGACGCGCGAGTATTCGGACGCGGAGGCGGTGAAGTCACACGCTGAGACACACGGACGGAAGGCACAGAAGATCCGGCCGAACTGGAGGAGCTGCCTCCGCTTGCAGGTGAGTCTGCACCCTCTGATGCTGTCGGGGCAGAGGAATCTGCGGCGGGATTTGCTGTGCCGCGTGCAGCTGATGAGGTGGCTGAAGGAGAGGAGGCGCGGGCCGCAGAAGATCCAGGAGGCGAGCCATGTGCTGGTGAGGCGGGACCGCGCGACGGGGCAGTCGAGGCAGACCCTTGCGCGTCTGACGGAGAAGCTGGCGCGGATCGGCGCGATCCCGATACACGCTGCCCTGATCCCGAGGTGGATTCGCTCAGAAAATCTGTTTGGATCCAGCGCCAGTGTTGGTTTCACCTGAAATTTGTGAAGGATCATAAGAACTGCTCGGTGCACCGTTTTGACCCAAATTTTCACCAGGTGCTGTGTTTCGGCGAGTTGTATCTGCGGGAGTATAAGGAATAGGGCTAAGCGATGGGTTAGTAGCATGAGTATTTTCCATAGTAATATCATCAATAGTGTCATTCCCCTCGCTCAAAACTATGAAGGGAAGGATCAAGTAGGAGAATTTGATTGCGAAGAAGGGCACCGACATTGGGATGCAAGGATTTAAAAGGGAACACGGCCTCATCAAAAACAACATCACGTGATATGTAGACTCGTCCGATAGGACACTTCTAAGCATTTGACTCCTTTGTGACGTGGACTATAT
>NC_061514.1:92276327-92397004 GCF_022539505.1 Lolium rigidum | reverse complement strand
TGAGGACATCTCTACTACACCACTACCTCGGAAGTCATTAATAACAAGTTTGCGCTTATTATAGGGACGAAGATTAGGCCAACGAGCACAACCAAAGACACGAAGAGAGGAGTAATTGGGATGAGTGCCAAGGAGACGATGAACATGAGTGTCATTGTTAATAACTCGACTAGGTAGCATATTGATAAGATATGTGGCTGTAAGAAAGGCTTCATCCCAAAATTTTAATGGCATACCAGCATGAGCAAGAAGAGACAAGCCTACTTCAACAATGTGGCGATGTTTTCGCTCGGCAGCACCATTCTGCTGATGAGCATGTGGACAGGAAACATGGTGAGAGATACCCTGTGTCTGAAAAAGTGAATTGAGTTTAACATATTCTCCCCCCAGTCAGATTGTACTGCAAGGATCTTTCTATTAAATTTGCGTTCGACAAGAGTTTGGAAATTGACGAAAGCAGCTAAAACATCAGATTTGCGCTTAAGAAGATAGATCCATGTAAACTTGCTATAATCATCAATAAAGCTTACATAATAATCATGACGACCGACAGAAGTAGGAGCAGGACCCCATACATCAGAAAAGACTAATTGTAGGGGGGCTGTAGACACACTAGTAGATATAGGATAGGGTAACTGATGACTCTTAGCCTGTTGGCATGAGTCACAAACTGACACAATACTGGTATCTCTAACACAGGACAGCTTATGCTTGCTTATTATTTGTCTAACAATAACTGAAGAAGGGTGACCTAGACGACTATGCCAATGGGAGAGGTTGAGTTTGACGGCGCCAAAAGCATGCTTCATGGACCCTGAGGACGCCAAGGATGATATAAGAGGATAGAGGCCACCAAGACACCGCCCTCTATGAATGATTCTCCGGGTGACCTGATCCTTGATCAAAAAGAAGAAGGGGTGAAATTCGATAAAGACACCATTATCATATGTGAAGCGGTGGACAGAAAGAAGATTTTTGGATGCATGAGTAACATGTAGGACATTACGAAGATGAAAATTTCGAGTAGGGTTACGAACTATTGAGTGACCTACATGGGAAATATTCATACCTTGCCCATTGGCAGTGTTGACCCTGTCGGAGCCCTTGTAGGTATCTCGGAAGGTCAAGTTGTTGAGTTCACTTGTGATATGATGAGTGGCACCCGAATCCTGGTACCAATTTGTGTCAACACCGTATGCTGCATGAGTCTCCTTCTCGCCATAGTCATCATCCTCGGAGTAGCGGGACCAACAGTCTTTAGTTGGATGTCCCTCCTTGTTGCAGATTTGGCAGGTAACATCAACCCAGGGTGTGGTACGGCGACGTCCTCGTCCACACGGCCGCGTCCCCCTCCTGGAGGACCACGACCTCCGCCTCGGCCAGAAGGATTGTACTGGCGGTCATCGCGCCGATAGTCACGGCGATCGTCACGGCGGTCGACACGGTCGCCGCGGTCACCGCGGTCACCGCCACGGGAGCGGTTGAAGTTGGAGTTGCCAGAGCGAGGACGCCACTGCCGGCTAGCAGCATTGGCAGATGTCTCGAAGTCTGGTTGCTGTGGCCCATTGAGCATGAGTTGACGCTGGTCGTAGGCGTGGAGGTGGGAGAAAAGCAGGCTCAGTGAGATGGGCGTCGTGGCCACGCCGAGAGCGGCCACCAGAGCATTGTAGTCGGATCCAAGACCGGCCAGGATATACGAGACAAGCTGGCGATCAGTGAGAGGATGGCCAGCAGCAATCAATTCATCCGCAAATCCCTGCATCTTCGACAGGAACTCGGAGGTCGTCATCTGCAATTTCTTCGTATTGGCGAGAGAGACCAGAAGGTTGTTGATCTTGGCCTCGCTCTGGGCAGCGAACATCTCTTCGATCGCCTTCCAGACACCGGCAGCGTTGTCAATCAGGTGGACATGCGGGAGAATCTCACGCGAGAGAGATTGAAGGAGATACGACAGGACGATCTGATCACGGGACAGCCAGGACGCATACGCCGGATTAGGTCCCATCTTGGCCTCTGTATCGGCAGTTTTGTCGGCGGGGGCGATCTCGATCTGCTCTGGCGGAGCAGCATCGGTGCCATTGAGGAGGCCGACGAGTTGGGCGCCCCGGATTGCAGGTAAAACCTGGGAGCGCCATAGTGGATGGTTGTCGCGGGTAAGCAGCTCACGAGGAGGCAGGCCAAGATTGATCGGCGGGGTGTAGGAGGAAGACGCCATGGCAGCTGAGATGCGTCGAGCAGGAACAGCAGCGGCGGCGTCGTCGAGAGCTTGCGATCGAGGCTAACGGCGGAAGAGCCGGCCTGATACCATATTAAACAAGAATCTGATCAGGTATATTGGGAATACTCGGATACTTTCCGAGGCTATCATCGCATGTATATATAGAAGGAGGATAGGTGGAGATTACACGGGATTACAGGTCGTATGACATACAGACTTACACACGCCTATTACGGTTCAAACTCTTGTTTGAACTCTATCTCTAATAGCAAGCAATCAATCATCAATCTGGGCCGGCTATCGAACCCTCTTGTATACCTAACTTAGATAGTAGGAGGAGATCAAGATGTGATATTTTCTGTGAGACAAATACGGAGTAGATATTATCAGCTCCCACATGGTGTGATCTGAACAATCATGTTTTCAATATAAAATAACTCACACTTGCGACCTGCAAACTGAACAAATCAGCCCGTGCATCTTACACCTATAATTTTTTAACACATATAAACCAGATATTTTGCTATGAATAAACATGTCTTAAATCCATCAGGAGAATCTCGACAGGGGAACACGTCCTCCTAAGCAGCAAAACAAGAACTGACGGCAGGTTATGACTGTAAATATTCACTGAACTCAAGAGTCAGAGACCTCTGGGTCCTCTGCCGAACTCAAGGCCAATGCCGGCGGCCGATCGACCTAGCAACCACTGGGACTTCATCAGCAGCTTATCACACCGGAGCAGCTGCGGAAAGCTGAAAGACTAGTGGCAGGAGTGCGCACCGGTCTACCACACCGGCAAGAATTTGTTCTTTTTTGAACAGGGATAGGGTCCAAAGACCCTAGAAGATACTGGTATTACCAAAGCGGTGGTTACATTTTGCAGAAAAGCCCCTACAGATCAGGGGATTTCTGGATAAGGACATAACTTTTACAAAAAGGATCTCGGAAAGAAATTGAGAAAAGCAATCAAGTCCTCTGAGCTTGGCACCGCGTCTGGAAGTCGCCGACGAGTTCCTCCGCCACCGAACGGACACCGGCGCCGGGGACGAACCACTTGGTCCGGTGTCGTGGCGGAAGCTATAGATCTTCCCCTCGGACTTCTTGGTCTCTGGGAAGTAGAGATTGAGGAGGGTCGCCCTTCGACCATGAGATGCAGAGGCAGGGCGGTGTTGGCCGCCGGCATCAGTCCTCCGCTGATGAACTCCTTGGACGAGAGCACAGAGGCTCTCCGGCGTTGCAGAAGGATCTTCCCTGCTCGCTCCAGATCCTGCTAGATCCAGATAGATCTCAAGACGAGCCGCTCCGACCGCCCCCATGGCGGCAAGAACAGCGTCAGAGCCATCCAGATCTTGCAGCTCTGGAGCAGTTCCGAGCTTATTCTTCGTGGAGGGTGAGGGGTTGCTGTTGCTCACTTCCGTCTCCGCCCTTTGGAGCTCTGCAAGCAGAAGCCGCACCACCACCGGCCGCCGAGCACCGCCCGCAAGCGTCGGCCACCAGATCTCCACCGGCATCTCGCCAAACTCCACTACGGAAAGAAAAACTAACCCTACACTACTATGTACAGAGGGGAGCCGGCCTCCCCTCTCCCAATCACTCCGGCCGGCGAGGCCGCCGGAGGAGAGGGAGAGGGGAGCCGGCAGAGAGAGCGACTCTCAAAAATACTGTTCACTCGCGAGAACTGGGAAGGGGGGAAATGGCGGGCGGCAAGAATTTGTTAGCGTCCCACTCGACTCAACAGGAGATCGGAGCTACTAGTAGCATGTCAGCTTCTTCGCGGAAAACTGCCTAAATTGCAGGTTAGCCGCATGTATAGCAGCAATTGGATGCGTGCATTGGACTGGCCATCTCAACATCAAAGTCACTATCCGGGTGGCTCATTGCAGTTGGCATGGACGCAATACACGCATTCGTTTATTTTGAAGAAGATCAACGCGGTGTTGCGAATCATCCTCGGTATGGGTCATATCTGGCTTATTTGGTCGAGAAACATGAGTGTTTATTACTCACTTTCTTAATATAAACCATATAGTTTTTGGCACGGAAATTAAAGAACGCACATTTAGAAAAAAATACACCATATTTGGCTAGGATTAACCCTAGACAATTAACGTGAGGTAATAGAGGGATTTGCATAAGATAAGGAAAACTAATAAAATCCCTAAAAATATAGTCTGGATTTTTCTCGAACTTATATCTAGGAACGGAGGGAGTACTATACAATTCCAACGAAGATATCTTGGATTTATTTAAATTCGGGCTAAATTTGGATGTATTTCTACACTATTTAGCATGTTACTGCTATTTAGTGTTTAAACATACTGGAATTTGGATGCATCTATACACCATTAGAAGATCATGTTATTTAGTGTACAAATACATCCATAAATTTAGATAGATATAAGATATTTTTTTTGGACGGAGAGATTACAAAGAATTGCTTGGTTGCTCTTGTTTGGCTATTCGGTCTTGTCGAGTGCTTGTTGGCACATTGTAGCAAGACTTGCGCAATCCAATATCAACTCGATGCATAAAAATAAATAGTCATTTATAGATCTCTAGCCCTTTATAAAAAAATGGATAGTACCAAGCGTTTCTCCGGGATTTATTCCCATGATCTATCATCATGAAACATAAAATCTGGCCATTGGTGTCTGCAAGAACACATGGAGAATGTAGTTAGTTTTCGAAAGCAAGAGTATCAAATCACATTGGAGCTAATTCGTAATTGTTTGATTTCACCTCGCTACCTTCACTTAGAAGTACCTACAAGTTGTTTTTAATCCAAATCAATATAAAATGAAAAGTGATTGCTGTTGCAAAATTGTAAACAAAGCAACAATGATTGAAAAAAATTGAGAGTGGAAACAATTTAAGAAATCGTAAAATACTTGAAACTTAATAAAGGTAAAGACGTACCTAGGGAGTTGCAGATCAACCACTAGCATAGTTATTTAGTTGATTATGATTCATTACGTCTTTGTTGTATGTGTGTGCCGTGAAGTCCCAGATAAAGATGATCCTAGTCTTGCTATTTTACACCCCTCATAACCACTACCAGTTCCCCAAGTTAGTGGCCAGAATTCCTAGTAATTATGTGTCTCCTCGTTTATACATGTTTGAGGGAGGCAGTGGAAATGCTGCCACATACTGACGCCCACGTTCCTCCAACTAGATATATCGATGAATTCATCCAATGTCGCTAATGCAAACTATTGTGTGGTCGACAAAACACAACATCATTGAAGAAAACCACCACACACATATCACAACAAGATAAATATAAATCTTTATTTCATTTCATAGTTTAGCCAGGGTTTCTCCATCTCCCCAAGAACAAAAGGATCTACTCACATATGGAGGCAAATAACATCATCATGAATATATGAATGGAGTATGAGGGATCGAATGAATACAAGTACAATCCACCCCTAGGGTTTGGGATTACAACAAAATGAATCATGGTGATGATGATGATGACGATGAAGATCGATGCCTACACCTCCAAGATCCAATCAACGTGGCGACGAATTCCCTCTATGACTCTAGATCTCTTAGTAGTTGAGGTTTAGTGGTTTCTGGTGTCATTGGGTATTTGATCCGCGATCTTTTTCCATGGGGTAAAAGTATTTGATGAGACGACATCAACCTATGGTACGATCATGCGGTACGGGCGAGCGTGATTGTACTAGTGGTTGTTAAGTTGCCAGTCAGCACTTCTTCGTGAATTTCCTTCTTGGCTTCACACCTTGGTGCGTGGTTAAATGTATGGGAGGAGTTTAATGCTTCCAATCTTCATATTTACATCCAAAAATGATCTATTTTACTAAATTGGCAACCAACCTCTTGATTTCTAGGACGCTGGTAAACAAGTAGAATAGGTGCGCGCGAGGTGGTAGATTGAAAAATCCTATACTTCTTATGCAAATACATAACAAAAAAATAGGATGCAAAATGCACTCATCGGCTATCCAACTTGAAGCATACCCCACGCATTGTAGAAAGTTTTTTGTGCAACCCTTGCATCATTTTATCTCCACGGTGAATCAAAATTGTACAAAGAGAAGCACAACACTTTGAAACATCGATGCATGAAAAAATGAGTCGAAATTATCCCTCATAAGTCACAACACATCCCATCAGCTGCCACAAAATCGTGCCAAAAAGTCAGAAAACATGTATGAAGCATGATAGACGAAAGTTCACAGCAAATCAAAGTAGTTACAGCATCAAAGCAAAATACTGCAACAAACACTCAAAACCGTCGCAGCATATTGCTTGTTTGTCTGAAGCGAAACTCACACTAGTTTGAAGCATGTTGAAATAACACATGCAACATCGGGCTCCTTAGCCGCAAATTTAGCTAGCTAGAGCCTCATCATCGATAGATCGGGGTACCACACACTCATTTCCCTTCAACCCTTTTTGCATCCTAGGCAACAACTTTTTGATTTGAAGCTCTGCCATGGCCATGGCGATGACCTCCTAACTGCGGGGGAGGGAGGAGAAGGACAAAGGTGTAGAGATGGCGGGTGACGAGGAAGAAGGAGGAGGGCAATGGTGGCCGATGAGGAGAGGCGGCGTAGCAGTAGATCATGAGGGCATGTGAGGGTGGGAGAGAAGACACGAAGACTCGGTCCAGTGCGTGAGAGACTCGTTCGAGGGTGTTGTATGGTTTTCCAAAAGTTATAGTCCATCTAGTCCGAACAGAGGAACAATCAATCTCGGGCCCGTGGCTTCTTTTCTTTTCGATATTGCAAACATGACTTTCTCGAAAGTAAAATCGAAATAGACTATAAATGAAAAAGAAAGGGTGTGTGGCTAGTTCATAGTCGACTGACAATTAATTTTAGTTCTTAGTTAGATGATATCATCAAATCTTAATTACAATCCATGTTGCAACTCATGATTAGCATGGAGTACAAAGCAAACTAACGATTTTTTAGTTGCATTTCCACTTGTAATTAAAAAAAGTCTGCTGCACCTAGAGTTGCGTCCGCGAACAATTATCTCACATCCCGCATATGAAAAACTAGATCAAATAAAGTTAGAGATGGGAGAAGATTTAAAGTAGTCGCAATACAAATAGCTAACCCGCGTCTCGCCCCGCTTGACAGCCTAGTTGCACCCTCTCACTTGTAACTAAAAAACTCAGTTACGAGCACAGTGAAATCGAACGGTGTAGCACTCAAGTGAGCAGTGGCGGAGCTTGAAAGAAATAGTTGGGCGGGCCAACTGGCATAGAATTATTTTATTGATAAGCAAGGTTTGGCGAAAATAGAGTGAAACATCAGACGGCGAGTTCTCGCTCTTCTATACATATATGCTATGTGTTTTAAACTCATTTTGAAATATCAAAAAATTTAAAAAAATGCGCGTATATCTCCGCATTAAGGTGCACACAAAGTCGTTTCAGAAGAAACCTACTTTTTGTGGGTGTGTAGAAAAGATAATTTTCGGTGCTAAAATAAAACCTTCACGAGACATTTTTTCTTTTTAGACAGACCAACAAAAAAAAAATCATGAAGTATTGTGTGAGCGCAAAGAATGTGGAGTTGCAGGCGCAAATATTTTTTGATTTTTTTACAATTTACAATGCATTTTTAGGGAATGCAGAGCAAATTTCCAGAAAATATTAATTTTCACATCAAATAACTGACTAAGAATCTAAAATAAGAAAAAAAATCATCTAGCCAAAATAAATGATCTCCTAAATTTACTAAACGCTAGCTTTTCTTT
The DNA here is from genome assembly GCF_022539505.1 of Lolium rigidum. Classification (NCBI taxonomy): domain Eukaryota; kingdom Viridiplantae; phylum Streptophyta; class Magnoliopsida; order Poales; family Poaceae; genus Lolium; species Lolium rigidum. Next base: position 92,389,047 of record NC_061514.1, on the reverse strand, counting down.
TCACAGAATTGACTAACAAAACTACGTAGCTTAGATACGAACGACTGTAATTTTGTCAGAGAAAAGGAATAAGCAGTCAAAGCAACGTGGGCTTTCAGCTGAGTACCTAGGAGAGCTCTGGGTGCTCCTGCGTGATTGGCGGCCTGGTTGCTAATTAGCTACGTTGATCTGCTACTGTTAATACCGGGCCATCGATCTTGCTTAGATATAGATGTTTTTGGACAAATGCTGGGCGGGCCACGGCCCAGTTCGGCCCCTGAGTAGCTCCGCCAGTGCAAGTGAGGACTGGGTGAGAACTAGCAAAACCTAAGAAAAAGAAACTCGGGCTTCAAAATTTAGAATCTAGACCACCTAGCTCATCTAGCGCAAGCGTGGCCGTGTGGGAAGGTAACGAACCTAGGAGTCGGCCATGGCGCACGAGCACTGAAGCAGTCCCAGTGACTAGTGTACACGGCCGGTACAATCCAATGCAGCTCGACTCAGCACTGCAGCCACGCAGGCAGACCCAATCAGCGGTCTACAGAGTAGTATTTGGTGCACCACCACATACACCACCACGTTGGCCCACAGGACGTGGAAACAGAACGCCCGTCAATACCATGAACCATGTCCATGATGGTTTCCAAAGATGATAAAAGTCCACGGCATCCCCTTCGCCTGTACAAAACGGCAGCTCCCAAGAACGAGCTCGCCCCAAAAAAAAATCCCCCATTTCTGGCCACCGAACACGTCACTGTACTCTCTCCGATTGCTCAATCTTCTCCAGCAAAACAGAGATCTCACCAGCTAGTTCGATTCCTTCGATTCGGATTCTCACGCAATCACCCGCCATGGGGTTCGACGACAAGGAGGGGAGCTCCTCGTCCTCCCGGCTGCACACGACGCCGCTGCTGCCGCACCACGGCGGCGCCGTGGCGCGCCTGTCGTCGCAGCCCAAGACCTTCGCCAACGTCTTCATCGCGGTGGTCGGCTCGGGCGTGCTGGGCCTCCCCTACACCTTCTCCCGCACGGGCTGGGCGGCGGGCTCCATCCTGCTCCTCGCCGTCGCCGCGCTCACCTACCACTGCATGATGCTGCTGGTCGCCAGCCGCCGCCGCCTCGCCGACGAGCACCCCAAGATCGCCTCTTTCGGGGACCTGGGCGCCGCCGTGTACGGCGCGGCGGGGCGCCACACCGTCGACGCCATGCTCGTGCTCAGCCAGGCCAGCTTCTGCATCGGCTACCTCCTCTTCATCGCCAACACACTGGCGCACCTCTACCCGATCGGTGGCTCCTCCTCCGCGTCCTCCCCGCTCCTCACGGCCAAGGCGCTCTTCATCTGGGCCATGCTGCCGTTCCAGCTGGGGCTCAACTCCATCAAGACGCTCACGCTCCTCGCCCCGCTCAGCATCTTCGCCGACGTCGTGGATCTCGGCGCCATGGGCGTCGTCCTCGGCCAGGACACCGCCACGTGGCTCGCCGAGAAGCCACCCGTGTTCGCCTTCGGGGGCCCCGCCGAGGTCCTCTACGGCCTCGGCGTCGCCGTGTACGCCTTCGAGGGCATCGGCATGGTGCTGCCGCTGGAGGCGGAGGCGGCCGACAAGCGCAAGTTCGGCGGCACGCTCGGCCTCTCCATGGCCTTCATCGCCATCATGTACGGCCTCTTCGGCGCCATGGGGTACCTGGCCTTCGGCGCCTCCACAAGGGACATCATCACCACCAACCTCGGCGCCGGCTGGCTGTCCGTCACCGTGCAGCTCGGCCTCTGCATCAACCTCTTCTTCACCATGCCCGTCATGATGAACCCCGTCTACGAGGTCGCCGAGCGCCTGCTCCACGGCAAGCGATACGCATGGTGGCTCCGATGGATCCTCGTTGTCTTCGTCGGACTCATGGCGATGCTGGTGCCCAACTTCGCGGACTTCCTCTCGCTCGTCGGGAGCAGCGTCTGCGTCCTGCTCGGCTTCGTGCTGCCGGCCGCGTTCCACCTCAAGGTGATGGGCGCAGATATCGGGTGGCCTGGGCTTGTCAGCGACGTGGCCATCATCGGCGTTGGGCTCGCGCTCTCCTTGTCCGGGACATGGACCTCGCTCGCGCAAATGATCTCCGGTTCTCCCAACGCGTAAGCATCGAACAGGATATGGATGCATTGAGAATGCTCAGGTGTACATTGGATTGAGCAGAGACACAGGAACAGTTCAGCTACTATGTTGAGTTGGGCGTCGGTAATATTGTTGTTCTGAACACTTGCACACAATGCCGCAAGGGGGGCAAATGGAGGAGTTCCTCATGGTACCCACTAGCAAACCTGTATTGTAAGCTACGACGAATCGGTGTATTGTACAAGAGTATTTATGTTGCTGTGCAAGACGTTCTTTTGTTCGAAAAGGTTGGTGTATATTCAAGGCTTATTTGCCTAGTTCCCAAAGGATGTATTGCCAATTGTGTCTCATGTATTCTCAGAGACTGAAAGATTTTGTTTTCCTTAAGCTTTTTTCACTGTACTCTTGAGTGATCTATGAAGCCATAAGAGCATCTCCACTCGTTGGCGCTCCCCACGGCGAAATCCAGACGAAACAACCGCCGGATTGGACGAAATTAAGTCGTGGGGAGTACCGTATTTCCAGTTGTCCACCCGGAGTTCGGCGGACATAGTTTAAATTCAAACAAAGTGTCGTCCCGCGCTACAAGTACGGCCAGTTGATCGGCAAAAGGAGCAAAAGGATCAGCCACAGATCGGCGATCGGAGGGAAATTACACGGAAACGGGCTCATCGGCAGTCCCGGCCGGCACGGCGGTGTCCGACGGACCGGTTCCTCACACGCCGTGGCCGAAGCGGCTGCGGCGGTCGACGACGAAGCAGCGCGGCGGTCGACGTCGAAGCAGCGGCGGTCGACGAGGTAGACGGTGAGGAAGCCGAGGTAGGAGCCGGCGGAGACGACGAAGGAGCCGGCCGGAGTGGCTCGGAGGATGTCGGCTGCGGTGGCCCCGGTACCAATTCCTTGTCTCCTCGTCCATCGGTTCCATGTTGCCGCCGCCCATCGGGAACGCCAAGTCCGTGTTCCTCTTCTTCGCCGACGCCGTCGTCTTCGCCGAGGCGATCCGGACGCCTTGGTTGGCGAGCATCTCCCGCCACCTGCCGTCGAACTTGTCGTTCCTCCCGTCGGCGTGCGACCTCAAGTCGGCCCGAGCACTTGTCGATCGACGCCCGCATCCTGTCGGCGGGATTGCCCGTCTTTTTGAGCTCTTTGAGCTTCTTCCGGCCGAGTTCGGGCGCCCTTCCGCCGCGCCGGCCCGCCGGAGCGTCGGGGTTGTACTTGCTCGGTCTTGCTCTTCGAGAGGGTCGTGCGGGTTTCCTTCCACTTCTCGCAGTTCTCGAGGCGGGCGTAGACGTTCGGGAACTTGAACCGCATGCCGGTGTCGTCCGTGTACATGTCCAAAGCACGGTGCAGCTGGGGAAAAAGAGTACGGCGATACGGGTCAGCTCACGACGATGTACCTCGGTGATGCAGGGTCGACGGAGCATACCTTTTGCTCCAAGTCGTGGCCGCTGATCGGCCGTTCTTCGACCTCCTCCCGTATGCCGTGCCATTTGCCGCACGCCGTCCGCATGATCCCCCAATGGGTGGCCATTGCCTTGTCTCCCCGGTACACGTTCATGTTCGTCTTGTTGAAGTAGGGATCGACGAGTTTGCGTTCCTCGTACGCCTGCTTCACTCGAAGCCAATATGTGTCGAACGACTGATTGGCCCCGTTTATGCCGTTCATGGACACGGTCATCCAAGCTTCAGCGAGGCACTCCTCTTCCTTCGGCGTCCATTTGATACGCGGTTCGGCAGGCGGCGAGTCCTTCTTCCTCTTCTTCCTCCCCTTCGACAGGTTGGCGGCGGCTTGAGTTGGCTCTTCTTCTTCTTCGTCTTCTTCTTCGACGGCTTGGCTTCCGTCGGCAACATCCTCCCCATGCTCGTTGCGCGCCGCCACAGCTGCCGTCGCCCTCGCCTCCTCTTGCGTGAAGAACCCCGGGCTCGCGGCGGCGGCGGCCATGAAGAACCCCGGGCTCGCAGCGGCGGCCATGGAGCCGGAGGTGATCATCTCGTGGATCTCCTCTTCGTTCAGCGCCGCCATCGCACCGAACGGGAGCGGCCCTCATCGCATGACCGGCGAGGTGCCCTCGAACTGGCCGCCGCTGCCGACGTCAAGCTCGGGCGGCGACGGCGTGAACCTGGACGGTTGGACGTAGGCGCCCTCTTGGAACATGGCAGGCGGCCACGGCGAGTACATCGAAGGGGAGAAGGACGACGGGGAACTGCTTGTACCTTGCTCCGGCCATTGGCCGGGGAACATGGCGCCGCCGCCGCCGCTCAATGCCATGCTGATCTTCCTCGCTTGTTCGTCCTGGGCCGCCGCCGCCATCCTCTTGGCGGCGGCTTTTTTCACCCTCTCCGCCCTGCCGCTTGTTTCCACCTCGCGCCGTTTCTCGTCCGCCGCCCACTCTGCGTTCGTCATGCCCGGCGGCCGCTCCTTCTTCGCCCGCGGCTTCCTCGTCGTCGCCTTCGGCGGCATTGTGGTGGACGAGAAGACGAGGAGGAGAGCGGTGGTGGACGAGAAGACGCCGCCGGGAACTGGAACTGGAAGACGAGGAGAATGGACAAATTCGGCAGGAGAGAATGGGGATATGCTAGCAAATTGGAGGGAATGGGGATATGCAAGCAAATTGGAGGGAAAATCGACAGGATTTGATTTTCCTGTCGCCGACTACGCAGGTCCACACGACGTTTCGCGCCAAAATCTTTCGTCCGGAGTCCCCGAGCGCGCCCCTGGGGACCGGGGATGGCGTGGGCTCGCCGGATGGATGAAGGGCCAAATCCGGACGAAAACGAGGAACCGGGGACGCGACTGGGCCGATTTACGCCATCCGGATGGAAAAAAACATCGCTCGGGGGCCTCATCGGGAAGACGAGTGGAGATGCTCTAGCAATGTTTGGCATGATTCTTGAAGTAAAATGATACCGGGCGGTGCAGGCAAGCGGAGCTGCCCATCCTGAGATCGATCTGTTTCGAATTTGGCCATCAATGCTTACTTGAATGGACACCGTTTCACTTCACTGAAGAAGAAACGCCAACGGCTCAATTGCTTTCAGCCGTTCCTTTGGCGGCAACGTTTCTCCCGCGGAAACATAACTGGAAGCAAGCACAAGATCAAAGCCAGCTCATGCCCGCTGATTTAGCATTGCCTTTAGCGAGATGAGGATGAGATTTATATGCCATGGTAGTATGCTGGATAAAAGTTTTTAGATAACAGGCATCATGCCCAGTTCCATTTCATCTGAAACGGAACTTACAAATGTTAGGTTTCCATATTGAGTTTGCTGTTCCAAAACTAGACCCTCTCACACCTCTCAAGAGGCTAACTTCCTACCACTAACACCAAGCAAACCCCAAAAACATATCCAGGTTTTGACATTTCCACAGGAAAGATACGAAAGCTACCAAAACACAGTTCTTATCAACTTCCATCAGCTGTAAATTTTTCCGTCCAAGGATGGCCAGAACTCTCTTCTTTTTGCTTTTCTTTTTCCCTCATTCTCACAGCTTCACTCTAATGTCTCCACACACCTCCGGCGTCCCCGGTCCGGTCATCTTCATCACAATCTTCCTCTTCTTTAACGCCAGCCAATCTGAGGCATCTCCAAAGCCTTCTTCTCCAGCTCCTCGCACCAGCTGACATACAAAGTTTTGGGAGGACCAGTGGTTTGTGGGCCTTTTGGGAGGAGTTAGAACGTTACACTCCTCAAACTTCAATTTGATTCTGTTATCACCAGGATTTAACCGCGATCAGGAGGTGGGCCGCGATCAAGATGGGCTTGGAAGATTACATATGGAAGATCTATGAAGCGGCCTTGCACGGAGAATTTGGGCTAGTTAGCCCGTGTATCTTAGCATAATAGATTGTGTATCGATTTAGAAGTTAGAGTTTATCTCGTGCACGGTTTAGTGCACGCCCACATTAGAAAGTCCCCTGGACTATAAATATGTACCTAGGGTTTATGGAATAAACAACAACTCACGTTCAACCCCAAAACAAACCAATCTCGGCGCATCGCCAACTCCTTCGTCTCGAGGGTTTCTACCGGTAAGCGACATGCTGCCTAGATCGCATCTTGCGATCTAGGCAGCACAAGCCCCACGTTGTTCATGCGTTGCTCGTACTGAAGCGCTTTTGATGGCGAGCAACGTAGTTATCATTAGATGTGTTAGGGTTAGCATTGTTCTTCGTTTAAGCATGCTTACGTAGTGCAACCCTTGCATATCTAGCCGCCCTCACGCCTATCTCGGGTGTGGGGGCGGCACCCGCTTGATCATTATTTAGTAGATCTGATCCGTTACGATTGCTCCTTGTTCTACAAGGATTAGTTTAATATCTCGCAATAGTTAGGCCTTACAAAGGGGGAGGATCCAAGTGGCACGTAGGGTGGCGTTCGCAGGTCCTAAACGGGATGTTCCGAGGATCAACTCCATGTTGGTTTTTAGGCCTTGTTTAGGATCGGCTTACGAGCACCGTGCGTGGCCGCGAGGCCCAACCTCGGAGTAGGATGATCCGATTATGCGGTGAAAACCCTAAATCGTCGTAGATCTCATTAGCTTCATCTTGATCAAGCAGGACCACCAAGTATTCGTGCACCCCGTACGAATCATGGGTGGATCGGCTCTTTGAGCCGATTCACAGGATAACCTGAGAGCCGATCGAGGCTCGTATTTAACGTTTACATGTATGCCCTGCAGAAACTAAGCGAGGCATCCCCATCACCTTCCCGACCGGGTATAGGTCAGGTGGCACGCCCTTGCACTTCGCAACGCCGCGTGTGACCAGAAAAGCATTGCGGGCCGTCGCTCGGAGGGGTCTCAGCCAGCCGCAGCTCTAGGCTCTTCCCGGCTCTACGGTGTTGACAAGGCCGCTGCCCGCCGGTGGGTTTTGGCAGTCAACACATTCTTATAATGGGTTGTAAACTTTAAGTCTCTGATGTCTTTTGCTACATTTCCTGCAACATGCCGACATTTGCTCTCTTAATGTACGTTTGGTTTCTAATGCACTCATGTGCATTGAAAAATTTCAAGTTCACCATACATAATGCACTCCAAAGCCTTCTTCTCCAGCTCCTCGCACCAGCTCCCAATGGTTGGCCGCCAACCTTCTTTGCACAGCGGCATCCATTTCCTGAGAAGCCTGGCAATTCTCTTCCAGATTACTTGAAAACCAGTCCATGTTAGCCTTCCAAAATGTAGTTCATTTCTCATCTTTCACAAATTTCAAATGACAGCAGAAGAAATAATATTCAAAGCACCATTACTGTCATTACTAATCCAAAGTCTAGCCACATGTTCGTAATTTCCTCTCATATCTCTTTTAACCAAACCAGAAATACAAGACCAAACATCTCTAGCCACATCACATTCAAAGAAAAGATGACACATGCTCTCAGGTTCGCTACAAAAAAAGGCATCTGGTATCCTAAACTGCCTGTCTTTTTGTCAAATTATCCCTAGTAAGAATTTTGTTATGAGAAACTAGTCATAAGAAAACCTGGACCCTAGGGGGTATATTTAGTTTCCAAACAGCCGGAACAAAAACCTGTTTTATTCCTCTAAAATTCACTATAGCATATAAGGGCTGCGAGGAGTAAACTCCTGTAGAACTTACTTTCCAAACCATTTGGTCTGTTCATCTGCCAGATGCAGCTGTTGTACTATTGCCTTTAGCTCTTCCCATTGCATCAATAACTTGTCATGAAAACATCGCCTGAAAGATAATCTGAGCTCATTCCCATCCCAAATTTCTTTAGTGGTTTTCGTTTGTTCATTACATATGTAAAGCTCCCAGAAGTGTATAGATAGGCTAGTGCCCCCAAACCACTGGTCCTCCCAAAACTTAATGTTTTGACCATTACCAACCATCCACTGGTATCCAAACTTCGCAGTTGCGAACGCTGATGACGCGTGAAGCACACGTCCGTTGGGAACCCCAAGAGGAAGGTGTGATGCATACAACAGCAAGTTTTCCCTTTGTAAGAAACCAAGGTTATCGAACCAGTAGGAGATGAAGGCCACGTGAAGGTTGTTGGTGAAGGAGTGTAGTGCGGCGCAACACCAGGGATTTCGGCGCCAACGTGGAACCTGCACAACACAATCAAAATACTTTGCCACAACTTAACAGTGAGGTTGTCAATCTCACCGGCTTGTGATGACCCACAAGTATAGGGGATCGCAACAGTCTTCGCGGGAAGTAAAACCCAATTTATTGATTCGACACAAGGGGAGACAAAGAATACTTGAAAGCCTTAACAGCGGAGTTGTCAATTCAGCTGCACACGGAAACCGACTTGCTCGCAAGAGTTTATCGATAGTAACAGCTTTATAGCGAGTAGCAGTAGTGAAATAACAGCAGCAGAGTAACAAAGACAGCAGTAGTGATTATAGTAAACAGCAGGATTAAAATACTGTAGGCACAGGGATGGATGAACGGGCGTTGCATGGATGAGAGAAACTCATGTAACAGTCAAAGCAGGGGCATTTGCAGATAATAATAAAATGGTATCCAAGTACTAATCAATCAATAGGCATGTGTTCCATATATAGTCGTACGTGCTCACAATGAGAAACTTGCACAACATCTTTTGTCCTACCAGCCGGTGGCAGCCGGGCCTCTAGGTAATCTACTGGAAATTAAGGTACTCCTTTTAATAGAGCACCGGAGCAAAGCATTAACACTTCGTGAACACATGTGATCCTCATATCACCGCCTTTCCCTTCGGTTGTACCAATTTCTGTCACTTTGGAGCCTCGGGTTCCGGACAACAATACGTGTATACAACTTGCAGGTAAGATCATAAAGCAATGAATATCATCATGAATTGATAACATGTTCAGATCTGAGATCATGGCACTCGGGCCCTAGTGACAAGCATTAAGCATAACAAGTTGCAACAATATTATAAAAGTACCAATTACGGACACTAGGCACTATGCCCTAACAATCTTATGCTATTACATGACCAATCTCATCCAATCTCTACCATCCCCTTCAGCCTACAGCGGGGGAATTACTCACACATGGATGGGGAAAACATGGATGGTCGATGGAGAGGCGTCGGTGGTGATGATGGCGATGATCTCCTCCAATTCCCCGTCCCGGCGGAGTGCTAGAACGGAGTTTCTGGTCCCGAGACGGAGTTTCGCGATGGTGGCGGCGTACTGGATGTCTTCTGGTGATTTCTTCTAACCCCCCGTGCGTTTTTAGGTCGAAGGCGTTAAGTAGTCCAGAGGAGGGCGTCGGGGGCCAGCCGAGGCGGCCACACAATAGGGCGGCGCGCCCCTCCCGGGCCGCGCCGGCCTAGCGTGTGGGGGCCTCGGGCCTCCACTCGGCTTGCCCTTCGGCTCAGTAATTCTTCCGGAAAAATAAGACCTTTGGCATAAATTCCGAGGATTTGCCTCGAAAGTTGGATTTCTGCACAAAAACGAGACACCGGAGCAGCTTCTGCTGAAAACGAACGTTAGTCCGTGTTAGTTGCATCCAAAATACACAAATTAGAGGCAAAACAATAGCAAAAGTGTTCGGGAAAGTAGATACGTTTTGGACGTATCAGCTTGCTGTAAACAAAGGATTAAACGTATGGTGTGGAGAATGATGTTTGTTTGCAAAGAACAACAGAGAACAATGATTGCAGTAGGTTGTATTTCGGATGTAAAAGAATGGACTGGGGTCCACAGTTCACTAGTGGTGTCTCTCCAATAAGATAAATAGCATGTTGGGTGAACAAATTACAGTTGGCAATTGACGAATAGAGAGGGTATAACAATGCACATACATATCATGATGACTACTATGAGATTTACTTAGGGCATTACAACAAAGAACATAGACCGCTATCCAGCATGCATCTATGCCTAAAAAGTCCACCTTCGGGTTAGCATCCGCACCACTTCCAGTATTAAGTTGCAAACAACAAACAATTGCATTAAGTACTGTGCGTAATGTAAATAATACAAATATCCTTAGACAAAGCATTGGTGTTTTATCCCTAGTGGCAACAACACATCCACAACCTTAGAACTTTCTGTCACATCGTCCCGCGATTCAATGGAGGCATGAACCCACTATCGAGCATAAATACTCCCTCTTGGAGTCACAAGTATCAACTTGGCCACAGCCTCTACTAGCAACGGAGAGCATGCAAGATCATAAACAACACTTATATGATAGATCGATAATCAACTTGACATAGTATTCCATATTCATCGGATCCCAACAAACGCAACATGTAGCATTACAAATAGATGATCTTGATCATGATAGGCAGCTCACAAGATCTAAACATGATAGCACAAGAGGAGAAGACAACCATCTAGCTACTGCTATGGACCCATAGTCCAAGGATGAACTACTCACACATCAGTCCGGAGGCGGGCATGGTGATGTAGAGCCCTCCGGTGATGATTCCCGTCTCCGGCAGGGTGCCGGAGGTGATCTTCAGAACCCCCCGAGATGGGGTTGACGGCGGCGGCGTCTCTGGAACTTTTCTCGTACCGTGGCTCTCGGTACTAGGGTTTTCGCGACGGAAGGAATAAATAGGCGAAGGGGCAGAGTCGGGGGGCGCCCGAGGGGCCCACCCCATAGGTCGGCGCGGCTAGGGGTGGGGCCGCGCCACCCTATGGTGTGGCCGCCTCGTGGCCCCTCTTCGTCTCCTCTTCGGTGTTCTGGAAGGCTCCGTGGAAAATAAGACCGTGGGTTTTTGTTTCGTCCAATTCCGAGAATATTTCCTGTGTAGGATTTCTGAAACCAAAAACAGCAGAAAACAGAACCGGCGCTTCGGCATCTTGTTAATAGGTTAGTACCGGAAAATGCATCAAAATGATGTAAAGTGTATATAAAACATGTGAGTATTGTCATAAAACTAGCAGGGAACATAAGAAATTATAGATACGTTTGAGACGCATCAAACGCACACATAACCCTTTCCAAAAAGGAGAGGCATTCATGTCTTTACAAGCAAATAAGTTCGGATGCTTTGTTCTATACTTGTACTGCATAATGTATTTCCAAAGCTTATGGTCATCTAAATTAAACCTTTTCACCCAAGAAAAAAGCAAGGAAATATTCTGGTCCCTAATATTTGCAATTCCCATCCCTCCAAACTCTTATTTCATACTAACCAGATCCCAATGCACTAGGTGATACTTATGGTGTCCTTCATAGTTATCCCACAAGCAATGGGCCATTTATGAGTTAATAGTTGTTACCGCCCATTTTGGAAACTTCAGAACCGATAGAAGATAGATAGGAATACTTGCTAAGCACGACCTGATTAGCACCAGTCTACTAGCATGATTCAAAAGTCTCCCACTCCATCCGGCAATACGTTTAATAATACTATCAATCAGGGGTTGCAGATCTTGTTTATGAAGTTTACCAAAATGTAGCGGCACACCAGATATTTCAAAGGGAACTCGCTAACTGTGCACCCAAAAACTTGGGCTAACACATTCACTTCCTCTATTGGTACATTAATAGGTACCAGGTCACTCTTATTAAAATTAATTTGCATCCCAGACAAGCGCTCAAAGAGAGAAATTAACCATTTTAAGTTCTGCGCTTGCCTCACATCATTTTTAATGAAAATAAGGGTATCATCCGCGTACTGCAGACTGAACACCCCTCCATCTCTATACCTTTGTAACAAACCAGAAATCAAGTTTTGCTGAGCAGCTTTAACTAACATCCGTGTAAACACGTCAGCCACAAAGTTAAAAAGTAGGGGCGACAAGGGATCCCCTATCTGAGCCCTTTACCCGTCAGGAAGTAATCACTTTCACGATCGTTAATGCGAACTCCCACCGAGCCTCCTTGAACCAGGTATCTAATCTTATCGCACCATTGGGGGCTAAAGCCTCTTTGTTGTAACATTAGATCCAAAAATGTCCAGTCAACTCTATCGTAAGCTTTCTCGTAGTCAAGTTTTAGCACTATGTCTTGCTCTTTTTTGCTATGTACGTCATGAATAATTTCATGCTGGATAAAAGTCAATGGCAGAGTAACGAAGCTTTATGTTTCTACAAAATGCTTTCGTGTAGCAACAAATTTCATTTGACGGAAACGTCTCCGTGGTGTACCGGATGAACTTTTATTGTGTTCCCATCTATATTCTCAGTCTGAGAACTTGCACATATTTATGAAATTACTCAAATAAAACTGCAATAAAGTAAACCAATATGCAATTCTCTGATTTTTTGTTTGTTTGAAGCAAGTCACAAAACGAGTCTCCCCTATAGATGTGGAGAATTTGAAATTTGCTTTTAAATGCAAGTCCACATAATTGAGGTTCGTGAAGAGCTGCCCCTATATCTTGATACCTGTGGGAGTGCATTATGTATGGTGAACTTGAAATTTTTCAATGCACATGAGTGCATTAGAAACCAAACGTACATTAAGAGAGCAAATGTCGGCATGCTGCAGGAAATGTAGCAAAAGACATCAGAGACTTAAAGTTTACAACCCATTACAAGAATCAAATTTACAAGAATCAAATTGAAGTTTGAGGAGTGTAACGTTTTAACTCCTCCCAAAAGGCCCACAAAGCTCCTCTGTATGGTAGCTGAAGATTCACCAGAAGTTGGCCAGGACTTGGAGAGCTTGACCACTTCTTGACGAATCACCTCGACCGAATGATTCATCGCTTCCAACTTGTGAACTTGGCATCGTGATCAGCTTGATTCTTCAAACTTTTCTTGATGTGGAAGAACTTGAATGAGAACCCAGGTGTTAACTGAAATGACAACGTTATCAGCAGGCCGTGGAACATAATCCTCACGAGCTTCAGAAATGATATTATATTAAGGTGAAGCAATATGATTTTTTGGTGCTTCATTTTTATCCTGAACAGCCATGTTTTCTCGGGGAGATGCATGCTTGTCAGATTTGGCTTCTCAGCAGATGGGATCACTCTAGGTTCCTTCTCAGAAGATGACGATCTCTTAGCCCCATCCTTCATGACGATCTCTAAGCCCCATCCTTCTTTGGTGCATCAAGTGGTACGTCTTCAAGATTTGCAGAAACATGTTTGTCATTTACTTCATTAGCAGCAAAATGTGATGCGGTAGCAACTTCTTTAGATCCAACCTCATGGAGAATTCCCTTTATTTCTATACGACAAATGTGACAAATACACAATATTTCAGCAAAAATCATGTGTTTTCAGTGCAACACAACCAAACGACACATATTAAACTTCACGTGCTTTTAGTTATTGTAGTATTCAACAAGTCATGACATCTAATTTCTACCATTTCTATTCCCGCTAAATCCTTTGAAGTAAATAGAGCCCTAAGAACAGCTCCAACAAATGCACAATAATAGGGCATCACTTCTTAGTTTCGAGGCGCCAAAATAGCAGGTTTTGCCATGTGACCGACTGCGGCATTTCCAGATGCACTAAAATATGACACACAGTCGGCTGAAATTTTCTTTATGTCCTAAAATAGGGCACCACAAACATGTTTCTTCTAAATATGTGCATAAAGCTAGATCAAACGCATACAAAATAAATTGAAAAAAATGAAACACATTGGACACAAACAAACAAACACTAGATCAACCACAAACCAGATAAACCAACATACCTAGTGAGGAATAGGTCCAACCACATATCGTTGTTATCGCTGATCGTTTAGGGACCGACGAGCTGAGCTTCTATCTCGGCCTTCTTTCTCCTCTTCCTCTGGTCTTTCCTCGCAACGAAGAAGTCCAATTTCGCAAGAACATCTACCAGATGATTCAACTTCCACTGATCCATGGCCCTCTCATCCGCCTCGGTGATGGCAAGATGTTGTTGTGCCCAGCGGTTTAGCTGCTTGTCGTCGCGAGACAGAAGGAGCGGCTGTGGACATAGCATCTGGACTTCGGCCCAAGACTCGATGTCGGGGAAGTTCATGACGCGACGGTGGCCAAACATTCACGCCGCAATGTCGAACGTGTGTGTCGCCTTGTGCACGGTGTTGGACGTGCCAATCCACACGTGATTCCCTCTGGCCGTGATTTCGGTCTCGTGGTTGCCTGACGGCTGAGCGCACAACGGAAGGCGGTGGAACTCGGGGGAGTCGCTACGCGAAGGCATCTCGACGATGGTGGCTAGGGTTCGGCGGAGGCGGGTGAAATCAAGGGGATGTCACGGTTGGGCAAGCCGGTGATGGGGCTAGACCGGACCTGTGCTTAGTGCGGCGGGAAGGGACAATGGTGGCGCGGAGTAAGTGAGGATATTTTAGGGGGTCGGTTAGGTTGTTGGCGCGCGGCAATGGGTGACGCATATATGCAGTGTTGGATTCGAATTATTTGGTCATGCCCAAAATTTATTTGGGCACATCCTATCTGCTGGAGCACTTTTTTGCCCTCCCACACAAAAAAAAAGCCTTTTGTTATATCAACCTATTATTGTGCATCCGTAAGAGATGCTTTAAGGGTATCTCCAAGGATCATCCCCCATTTGTCCATTTGAAGGCAAAAGGGAAAAAAATGGGATATACATCATTTACCATGGTACCCAAAGGTTACCACCAATGTCCTCCCCAAATATCCACCTTGTTCATGTTTTTTTTATATTCTCCATTTATTTGTCATTTCCCATTCTACTATAACAACTTATATGATGAGACATGCATGTAGACTCAAAAGAAACATTGGAACACAAATAAATTCAACAACAATTCGAATTTGTAAGTGACATATTTAAAATTAAAAGTCATTTTATTAAAATCCTAAAAGCACGCACATTTGACATTGCAAATTGACATAAACTTCGACAATTTAACTCTGTCATAAAATTTGGATGCACGCATAACTGGCATATATAGAACAGATTCAATCCCAATCAAATGCAAAACAAGGGAAAGAAAGATTATGAAGAAAATACGCTGTTGCGGTACTCCCTTTGCTCGCTGGAGTGTTGAAACATGGCAAGCAGACGGTGCACGCCACGTCCTGATATCTGAAATCTGGTAGCACGCACCGACCACGACCGACGACCATACATGGTCGGTGAGACCCCAGGTCCACCGCGGTGATTCACTGTACTCCGTCTGCGATGCCACGCTAGTACCCTACCGATCTGCCGCCGCTCGCGCAGCAGCAATTGATGCTTGGCAAAAATAGGTTCGGGCAGATAAGCATATCACTTCTACAGACAGCTAAACGGACTCTCCAAAACCAGCAACTGCTCACTCCACCAGCTCGGCGACTTCACTTGTTTCCTTTCCTGGCGGTGCATGCTTCATTCCCCGCGTCATGTTCTTCAGTACATTCCATATGAACAATCTGCAAGCTCTCTCAACTCAACACAGCTGCACACCGACTGGATCACCGGATCGATTTGTTTCAGCTTCGGCCTCGCAGGAAAGCGAGTTGCCTGGCTGCCACGTTACCCTTGTCCTCGTTGACACTGACATGGATGTGGCTGGAGGGAAAAGGCACGTCTTCAGGGTTTTTATTTTTGCTGTCTGCTTCTGTTGCGTCGAGGCGATGCCAAGTGCCTGTACGCGATTGCGCCCTGGCCGATCTCGTTGAACCAAGCGCAATTATCTGTGTCGGTTTGTGGTGGGCTCGTCCCTGACTCAAACTCCTTTTTAAACCCCTCACTCTGCACTGGAAGACAGTGTACACCAAAGAAGGAGACGACATCAGACACCAACCTAATCCTTAACTGCCATCCGGCCGGACACAAAACTTCCCTTCCTCTTCCTCTCCTGTCTCTCTGCCACCCCCTGTCTTCCTCCTCCTCCCTGCGTTCGCCGACGGTTTCATCTTGGTTTCCTGTTTCTACATCGGTTCCTTCCGTCCTGATTAAGGCCAAGTTGGCAGGCGGCGCTGCTTCGATCGGGCACAGGAAGGAGGCGCCGATCTTCGGCTACCTGTTCGTGGATTCTTGGCAGCCCTGGTCGTGGATCGATCGGCCATGTTCGTCAAGAAGCTCGTGGAGAAGGCCTCCAAGAAGGTAACCTCTCTCTCTCTCTCTCGCTCGATCCCATCCACAGTGACAGAGCACGCTCCCTGCTGCCATTCTACTATCCCTTTTGGTCAGGTTCCGTGTTCTTGGCCCATGCTGTGTGGTAGGGACTTACTTAAAGATTAGACGCAATTTTGCACAAAAGCGTAGGTAGATGAAATTCGAGGGTGGGTATCCCAGAATGGCTTTTTTCCTGATTAAGGAGTAGTTCCACATCTCACTCCTCCCCTTCTCCACCCATGACTGTCTCCACCGACCGAATTCTACGTAATTCTTTCACTTGCTTAGTTTCTTTAAAGAAGCTCTTCGAAAATGACACATTCTATATTTGTTGTTGTTGTCGAAACAAGAAAAGAATGTTACCTCGTAGTAGACGCCGTTGCCGAAACGCTGGCTAGAATTGACAGAGACAGAGAGTGTCGTTGTATCGATCTGAACACTGTTCAAATTTCAAACACCGGTGGATGATTCAGAAATTAAGGCAGCGCTGCCACTGGGAGACCCAAGCATGTGATCTCATTAATGTGGAACCAAGGGCGGACGCATTGTTTATGTTCTTCTTCGTTTCGGGGAATGATTCTACCCCGTGGCGTGGCACCACTATATGGATAAGAATTTTGATTGACCAAGTTCGATGCATAGATTGGATGAATTACAGTAGTGTTGTAGTGTAGTGTATCTAGGTGGAAGTTCAGGATAAAATATGATAGGCCGGTTCTTCGAGATCAACGAGATTAGCTTATTCTTATGCTCCGGGTCTGACATATGGCGTTGCCGGCTTTGGCCTGCAGGCACCGACTGGTTTATTACAACATGCTGATTTGCATAACATCTCGTGTAGTGAGAGGCCTGAGACTAGTAGCATGCATGATAGGAGGTTCGTTTCTGACATCACACTCTTGCTAAAAGACATGGACATGATGATGCGCAATTTGACTTTTCATCAAGTAAGAAATGGTAATACTAGTAACTAAGTTCATAGTGCTCCAAAAAACATTACTAGTCGTATTTCTTAGCAAGCGGTAACTTCGCAGTAGGGCAACTGAGCAAGGTGCGTAGTGGATTAGGTCGTGTGCTGCTGACAGTGGCACGGACAGTAGACTTGATACTACAGTAAGAAAATGTTGATTAGAGCTGCTCCGTGCTTGAAGTTCAACTAACCTGACGCGTGTGCAAGTCCTGGTCCTGTAGATTGCAACAACTAAAATATGGTGTGCTACGTGCTCACTCGATGTGACCGGGCCATGTGAGTGGTCGGTTGGAATCATGGATCGGGTGATCAGGACATCATGACACGTGTACTCATATGATTACTGGAGTTACCCTAAAAAAAATGATTACTGGAGTAGGAAGCAGGACCACTGTCATCTTACACTTTTCCTTTCATTAATTTTGGATCGGATTTAGCATAGAACGGCGGGGAAAAAAAAGGAACCGTGACATCTTTGCACTTTTTCTTTTGATTACGCCAAAAAAAATTGTGAGGATTAAAAATAAAAAGCTCCCGGCGAGGATCGAACTCGCGACCTTTCGCTTACGAAGCGAACGCAATACCACTATGCTACGGAAGCAACTGCCCTCGGGTTTTCAATCGAACCTACTTATCCCTGCTTTCTCTGCAGCAACACACCAGCAGCATCGGCTGCCTGCGCGCCGAGGACGTCAGCCCGCGGCTGGCCTTCCACTACGGCGTCCCCGCCGACGCCGCGCTCCTCGCCTACGACCCCCTCCTCCACGTCCTCGCCGTCGCCACCAGGTAACCCTTCCATTCCGATGGACACGCCACCCACTTCTCCCCGCTGTTGCTCACGCCGCTCTCCTACGGCTGCAGCAATGGACAGATCAAGCTCTTCGGCCGCGACAACACGCAGGCGCTGCTCCAGTCCCCCTCCCCCATCCCCTCCAAGTTCTTGCGGGTAACCACCACTGCTCTCCTCCTCCTGCTGCTTCAAATCCCATTGATTATCTCTGTCGAATGCTGCATTGCTGAACCTGGACCCCGTTTCAGTTCGCCGATGGCCAAGGGGTTCTCCTGAACGTGAACACGCAGAACCAGATCGAGGCACGTTCTATTCCCCAAATATTTTTCATGTTCAATTCAGTAAACGGTGCACGTTGTTAACTCGGGAAGGCATCGTATGCAGGTCTGGGACATTGACACGAAGAAGCTCTGCTATCTGCATCCTTTTGAGAAGCAGATAACCGCCTTTACCGTGCTACAGAAGAGCTTCTACATGTAAGCCATATGGTTACTGAATGTAGTTTGGTATGGATACTGGAGGGTTTAAGCGTGCTAATGAGAACTTTATGTTGTGCAGATATGTAGGAGACAGTTCTGGAAACGTGTCGTTGTTGAAGCTTGACTTGGGTCAGAGATGTCTAGTCGACATGCCATACTGCATTCCTTTTGCTGAATCTTATGGTAGGATGTGTTATCGATATATTTATATTGTTGCATACATGAAGTTTGTTAAGGCCAGCTACATACTCAACTCTATTTAGTT
The DNA here is from genome assembly GCF_022539505.1 of Lolium rigidum. Lineage (NCBI taxonomy): Eukaryota > Viridiplantae > Streptophyta > Magnoliopsida > Poales > Poaceae > Lolium > Lolium rigidum. Next base: position 92,370,518 of record NC_061514.1, on the reverse strand, counting down.
TGTAGTTATATTCAAATACCATCCCATTAAGACATTTATCGATTTTTTTAGAAAGCAACTTCACAATAATAATCGTAATGGTTTCAATAAGAGCCGATGTAATTGGAATGTGAAAGTCAAATTCAAACTCAAGTTTGATTTCTTATTGAAGGTTCCATGGCAAATGTTGGTAATGGGGTAGAGGTTGCATTTGTTTCACCACAGCCTTCTGCCGAATACAACAGGTTTGTCTCATATCTTCACCACTAGTTTCGTGTTCTAAGCCAACCATATGCATGTTCATATTTCATAAATTCTTTAGTTGATACCGCTCCCAGTGTGCATAGTCAAATACAGTATCTCATTAAGTTACACTCTTCCTCTCAGGTTGCTCATTATCTTCAGAGATGGGGTCATGGCTTTATGGGATATTAAGGCAAGCAAAGTGATGTTTGTAACCGGTAGAACTACGCAACAACAATCACACCAGGAGGATAAAACCGTAACATCATCATGTTGGGCTTGTACCAATGGAAGCAAAGTTGCTATTGGATATGACAGTGGCGATATCTATCTTTGGGCTATTCCTGATATTTCAAGTGCACAAAATTCCTCATCGTTGAGTAATCACAGCCTACCTCTCCAGAGGCTTAACCTTGGATACAAGCTAGACAAGGTCCCAATAATGTCTTTGAGATGGGTAGCTAGTGATGGAAAGTCTGGACGTTTGTATATTAACGGATTTAGCGAACAGGCATACTTATCTCAGGTAGAAACACTTAAATATTCTTACATATTGGCTACTGCTCCTACCATACGTATCAAGTGCATGTTTTCCCTGTGGGTATTGTTATCCTAAATGTCATTTTAGTTACTAGAACTTGCATCATGTGTCCAAGCATGCTTTAGCTGATTGCAAATAATTGGAGTATGGATTTTCTTATATCTACCTGCTAGGACTGTCTCTAAATCAGGTTGTCAATAAGATACTGACATTATTGAAAGTGGAGTTCCATTCTAGAACGGCGGTATGAATTTGTAGGGGAAATCCTTCTTTCATTTTGCTTCTCAGTATAACACTTTCTAGGGTTTTAAGAGTCCGGTCGATCGGTAACAGATCAATTTAAACTGGATGATAGACTGGTTTAGGAACAGACTAGTTTGAACTCTTAAAATTCTAAGGGGACTACTTCAAGTAAATGCTTAGCAGAAGTGCCACAAACTGGTTGTTGTTGTCCACAAACCAGACAAAAAGGTCCATTTTATGAGCATAGGTGGAACTTGAAATTACTGATTTCTTTCTGGCGAATATTGTAATCTCTTGATTGTTTACATGGATAATCTCTTGATTGTTTTGTTTAGTGAGAACTGCATCTTTGTTCAACCTTCCGTTTGGTGCTTTCTGATCACAGGTCCTGATTCTGAATGAAGAGAGTGAATCTCGAATTGTAAAGATGGTATTACCCCTCACAGAAGCTTGCAAAGGAATGGAGCTTGTTACAGGGCTTAGCGACCCAAATAAGCAAAGACAGAATATTCTCGTTCTCTTGTTGAAATCTGGTCAAATCTGTTTATACGATGATTCAGAAATCGAGCGGTACCTCCTTCACTCTCAGTCAAGGTCACCACCAACACTTCCAAACCACTCATATGTGAAGCAACCGTATGGTGATTCAGGCATCAACATTGCAAAGTTCTACACAAGTGGCCGTACATCAATAGCTGATGAGGCATGTCTAGATTTGCAAATTATACCCTTGCAAACAAACATGAACTTTTTTACCAGACAGCTTCATATTTTTTATGTACAGGATTATTTTTCATCGTTGGCCACCAAATATACATGGTTGTTCTCAATGAAGGATAAGGGCCAGAATTCCACAAATTTTACCAACATCCATAAGACCAGGAACCTGTATATAACTGGACATATGGATGGAACGATAAGCTTTTGGGATGCATCATGTCCTCTTCTCATGCAGATTTTTATGATAAAGCAGCAGGTAACTTCAAATCACAATTATTTTACTAGATATTTCAGAGTTATGAATGTTCATGCACACTTTTTTTTTACTTCATTCTAATCAGGAGTTTTTGATAATTGCACAGAATGAAGACAATACATCAAGTGGCACCCGTATTACTTCATTGCAGTTTGATATGTCCTCCAGCATTCTTATATCTGGGGATCAGAGTGGAACGGTAAGCTATTCCATGACTACAAGGCAGTTTCTTCTGCATGTGTTTCATGCACTTGTAGTGCTAATTTTTTTTCCTTCTTTCCAGGTCCGCATCATCGCATTCAAGAAAGACTCTAACGACAATATATTATCCTTTTTGCATGGTACTGATCTACCCATTTTCCACCAGTCGAGCTACTATCTAGATACTAAATTGGTTTCTGATTCTAGTATTTTACAAAAGAATTTACGTCACAATAATCTAAATACTTTGCACTTAAGCATTTATAACTTGGCACAGTCAGTGATTCTTGTTGGACCATTGAACTAATATAGCAGGTATACAGTCATTATCTTTTCAGATGGGCACATTTCGAGTCTAACATCACTTCCTTTCAGTTAATAAACATAAGTTTGCAGCTTGTGTCACCAAGTTCTGAACTATGATAACTAGGGTTTCCATAGACAAACCTTTCCCGTTACAAGTACTGAAATTATTGTTTGATTAGTGGCAATATTAAAAAAAAACTATTCTCTAGACCAAAAAAGATAAATAATAATATCAACAACCATTTCTTAGCAATATTAATACCAGTGAAGACTGAAAAGATGATGTGGAGTTGCTGCATTCTTTTCACATAGAAAGGTCATATAGCTCACCCAGTTACATGTTGATTTTGGTGTCTACAAGTAGAAAGAATTTGTAGATATGATATGAGAAAAGCTACATAAATGGTTGTCAGCAATTCAACACTTCTTGGTGCTGTCATCGAGTTGATGTATCTTCCTTAATAATATTTAAATCTATATGAAGTTTCTATGTGTTATTTAACTATCATCTTTGTGACTCATCAGCTAAGCAAGGGGATAACTACAATGCAAGAAGTATAAAGCTCAAGGGAGCTGTAACCTCAAGCTCTACGATCTCTAACTCGAAGTATTTTGCTGTTGGGACAGAAAAAGGAATTGTAAGAAATATGTTATTATGCAATTTTTTCTCAATTTTTTGGAACTACTAAGCTCGAAGCACCGTAAAATTAACACAGCAAACTCCCTCTTACCAACACTTTTGTATCACAGTTTCAAAATAGTAGGGATAAAATCTTATCACTTTGTCTACAATAGTAAAACTGAATAAAGCTACTAAATACGCTGTGTGTTTGCTATGCTATCTCAAATAATTTTTTGAATTAATGGTTGCTATTACAAGCAACTAAACAACTCTTGTTAAGTATAATTCATGTCATGTATATGTCGATTATATATTTTAATATATAGAAGGTGATCACTGAATTACAAGCATATGTATCATGAATTTATTCCTCAAATATGGTTATTCAACTCAATATTCAGTCAATTAAGTGACATCTTCGGAAAATCATGTTTTCAGGTATCAGTTATCAAAATAGATGATGCTACTATATTGTATCAAAAACAGCTTGAGTGTCGAGTATCGGGTGGAATTTCCTCCTTGCAATTTGAACTCTACAGCCATAATGGATACGATAAGGATCTTTTGATAGTAGGAATGGAAGATTCTTCCATTTCTGTTCTGGAGGAAGAAACTGGAAAACTTTTGAACACCAACCCAGTTCAGACAAACAGACCCTCGAGAGCCCTTCTGTTGCAGAAATTGGGTGAGCTATATGACCTTAATCCACATTTCGGTGTATCATCTAGCCATCGACATTTTTTTGAAGATAATATTGCCATGCTACTATGCCATTCTAAAGCCACATAATGCCATTATGCAGAGTTATCTCCAAATGATGTATCTGATAACCACAATACAACATCGAAGGAATCGTTGCTGTTGCTTTGTACTGAAGATGCAATCCGCTTGTTTTCTTTGAGCCATGCGATTCAGGTATTTATATTTCCAGTTATCTTAAAAGTTTTACTTCTACGTGAGTCACTCTTGCTCATTATGGAGCAAACTTTTGTGCAGGGAATGAAGAACATAACTAATAAGAAGAAATTAAATGGTCATTGTTGTTTTGCATCTCTTATCCATAGTACTTCTTCTGAGATTGGAATTGTATTAGTCTTCTCCAATGGAAAAGTAGAAATAAGGTAAGGCAAAGTTGAATTGAAAACTTTGCACAAGGGCATTCAAGTAAGGTCAATGAATTCCTGTATATTTGTGAAACTGCAGATCAATCCCAGATCTATCTTTGTTGAAGGAAGCCTCTTTACGAGGTTTTGTATATTCAAATTCCTTGAATTCCTCTATTTCCATAACATGTTCATCTAATGGAGAAATAATCTTGGTAAGGATTGCACCATGCTTTTCTCTAAGATTTTAATTTTTTGGAAGACATTCTTTAGTGACTTCAGTGCAACTATATGCATGGCTCAAAATAGTAGCTTTCAGTTATAAATGGTTTATTTCATCATACAGGTTAATGGAGAGGAGACATATTTTTTCTCTACTCTCTGTCAGGATGACACCTACAGGTATGCTAGGATGGTTAGTGTGTAAATTTCGTAATGACGAATAGTTGACCATGTTTTCCAACATTTGAGCTTTGCAATCTAGTGCACTATTGTTTCATCATAGAGGTCCTGCTCTGATTGGTGAATGCCAAGCATAATGATTTCATTATTAATTTCTAGCTGAAGTCGGAAATACTCGTTCTATCTCTAAAAAGAACGTCTTCTCTTGCTGGTTCCTTTCAGATTGCTTAACATAGGTATCTAAGTAGTGTGATTTGTACACAGGCATGTAGACAGTATTAATACAGTGTACAGAAAAGACCACCCGCCCAGAGAAGAATCTTCCTATGTAGTGAAGTCCCCCAAAGAAAAGAAAAAGGTGACTAGTTAATTTTAGGTCAGTTGAAGTCATCTGTGCTACTTCTATATGACAACGGAAATTCTCCAGGGCATATTTGGAATGATTATGAAAGACGCTAAAGGAAGCAAGGCGAAAGAGAGTGACGCAAACAGCAGTGAACAGTTCATTGCAACAAGTTCTGAAGACCTGGCTTCAATATTTTCCTCTGCCAACTTCACCCCACCATCTGAGAGAAGGAACAGTTCACTAAAATATGATGAAAACATTGAGCTAGACATAGGTATGTGTTGTTCAAAGTTTTAAAAGGTGGCTATGTAGGCACTAGGAATCACCATCCCATCTTAGCACCTGTATCTGCTTTAGAACATGTTTGCTACTACATTGATTTTGCTTGTTCAAGGGTCTCTTTGTACTTACGGTAACATGTTTCTTCCTGAAGATGATATCGACATTGAAGACAACACAGAGAAGCAGAAAGGACCACACTTCCCAGGTCTAAGCAAACAGAAAATCAGCAAGGGATTCCAAACTCTTAGAGGTCAGCCAAGTATAATAATAGGAAATTATATGTATTTTTGTTATCCAGAGTATTGGATTTTTGAAATTATCGTTCCAGTGCAACTGTGAAGATGTGATGAGATGTCCAAATGTTGTATGCACAGGAAAATTGAAGCCCAAAACAGAAGAAAAAGTGAATTCGGCAAACAAGAAACCTGAAGATGAACCACCGGTTAGACAAATTGACCAGATAAAGATGAAGTATGGATATGCTACAAGTAATGTGAGTGCATAGAAGACCATTAAATTATGAAACACAATACATTACCATTACACGCGGTTTATAATTCGGCCTGCAATATTTTTGTACATATAGGTTACTATTTATATTAGCAACCAATGAGCATCTGCAATTCTGCATTGAATCACATGAGCTATGCATGGAATAATGCAAGCATAATATAAGTTAGTTCCCCTCGAGGAAAATATATATTTTAAGTTTATGACTTCACTTACTAACTTTGAATGTTGACATGAACAGGAGTCCACCAGTGTTCCAAAAATGATCGGGAACAAGCTGCAAGAGAACATTAAAAAGTTGGAGGTAATATCCCTTTGCCCCCTAGTAATAGTGTTATATGTTTACTCCTGTTACCATGTCTGCTCTGAACTCTTCAGATTCTGAACTCATTTTGGCTACCCACTTGTCATTCCCTACTTCCATATATTCTTCAAAAATCCATATGAACGTGAAAGACCCTGTAAGAAACATTCTGCTTAACTTGAGGGCATTAACATGTTCTTATGTGCTTCTTGCAGGGCATTAATCTTCGATCTGCAGATATGGCTAATGGCGCTCAGTCCTTCTCATCAATGGCGAAAGAGCTGCTGCGAACCACAAAGAACGAGAAGAGCTCATCATAGCAATGGCAGGCATGGCAGATACTTTTTTCCTCCAGTTGTAAAGTCCTCATTTTGATGTTTGTTTGAGAAGGCTAACCGCACTTGCCGGGCAGTCAGTTGTAAAGTCCTCTTGGCTTCTCTTTCCACTTGCTTGTGGTTTGTCCACTGCCTTGTCAAGTTCGCCTCACATGCATATGGAACATTACGCCATGCTGCCTTAAAAATGATTTTGTTGTAGATAGAAAACAGAGTATCTCAGCAGGAAATTTAGATAGTCAATTGTTTGCTATTCCAGTTTTGATTGTTTACATGGATAACTTTCCTCTTGGCTTCTCTTTCTACTTGCTTATGGTTTATCAACTGCCGTGCTGCCTTAAAAATGATTTTGTTGGTAGATAGAACAGAGCATCTCAGCCGGAAATTTACAAAGTAAATTGTTTAATGCACCATTTTTTATTGTTTACATGTATAACTTTCTTATTGTACTCGTACCTGATGAAGATAACACCATGACTTCATGGTTAGAATCTGTAAATAATGTGCTGCAAGAATCAAAGAATGAGTGTAATACAAGTATACAACTGAATCCAGGTGGAACATCACAAACATAACCTGAAGCAAACAACACGCTGCAGAGGTCCACTAAAATAAAAGTAGTCAAGCAGTCTGGCTTTTCTTTGCTGCTAGTCAAGCAGATATAGCTCCAGCTTTGCTCAAGCCAGGAGTGGGTGTAATACTGCTGCACGCAGGTGGACCATCAGCAACATAACAAGAAGCAACACAAAAGTAATACATAACAGGAGAAGATCACAGGACAGCCAACAGCGGGCTAGTCATCAGATCAGTTGATAAAAGAAAGCAAGATAGCTGTTTACACATGCTGTGGAGGTCCACAAAAGAAAAGCAGTCAAGAGTCTTAAGCTTTTCTTCAGAACTAGCCAAACAGATACACCTACAGCACGCCGCAGCCCAGGAGTACGCATCTAAACATTCTCCTTACAGAATAACATTACATAAAAAGGAACATAGCAAGCTAAGCCCTAAGCAGCAAGCACTGATGATGTACAGCCGCTGTTCTCTAAGCTACTATTTACTCCTCGTCCTCCTGCAATAAGCCAATCAAAGAGATGTTAGCAACAATACATAAATTCCATCCACACTGCAGTGTACACAACCTGCTGCGATGCATAAATTTTACATACCTCCTCGCCATCATCCTCAACGTCGGACTTGGACTTGTCAGAACCTTCTCCCTCCTCTTCATCACCATCAGTCTTGGCCTTCTTGGAGCTAGTGCTCTCCTGTTAAAATGGAACCCAGAATATTAGAACCGCAAAACTGGGATACTTAAATGCCTAGTAGAAGATTAATGTCATGAAATTCGTGGCAGTTGTAATTCTACCTTCTTGCTCACAGCCTTGGTCTCCTTGACCTCCTGCTTCTTGCTTCCGTACTTTGCCTTCTCCTAAACAAGGCATGCATCAATCAGTTGAGAACGGATAATTTGCCTTCCCTTACCTCAACAGATTTTAAAGTTATACTACACAGCCAAGTGAGACTGACTCATAGAGGGTAACTTATTGCCACTAGTTAAGGGTACATGCTTCGCATGTTGGATAGAAACACATAATATGTTCGAGTGCCATGATGAGTGCGGTGATGCAGATTTGATCAAGTTTATATTGTGTTGGAAAAATTGTGGTAACACATTTTCCAAACATGGGAGTCTCTTTGCCACAATAAACCGAAAATTGGCACTGATGCGCCACTACTTTAATTAGCTATTGCATTAAGCTTAGAGGTGCTACCCTCGATCACCAGGATTATGTCCAAACATACAAGAATTTGAGGTAGCATTGATCGTTTTCTCTTCAAAATTGTTGTTTTAAATCAAAAGTGAGGAGCCTCACCTGACCCTCCGGCCCAACGCCCATCATGCCCCAGCCCACCAACCAAACCCAAGCTTCCTCGCACAGGCATGTGAACCATCCCAGTGTGGCCCAGCCAGACGACACCTCCGCGCCTCCTCTAGCGAGCCGCCGCCGGCAGCCGCTTTCACCTCTGCCTTGCGAGCCTCGTCTCCCTCACCCCGAGCTCAGTTCTCTCTTTCGGGCGAGCCCCACGCCGTGCCGGTCGGCCCCTGGCTTCGCCGCCATTTGCCCTGCTCGACCGCTGCCCCATGCGCCCCTTCCTCGCGTGCCGCCGACCTCGTACTGGCCACACGCGCCTCACCAGCCGCCCTCCTTCTCGATCTCGCCTTGCACAGCTCCGCGGCCGGGAGCCCGACGTCCTCGCCTCCACCTGCGGTCGACCTTGCCCAGTCCAGGCAGCGGCCACGCCTTGCGCCGCTTCCACATGGTACTCAGGCAATTGGCAAACGTTCCCAGCCAGCGCTCTGCTCGCCTCCTTGCTCCGCCTCCCTCACGTGCTCTCTCCTCCCCTGGTTCCATTCCCGAGCGCCCGCAGGGCCGCAGGTCCGCCTTGCACGCGTGCCTGGTCCTGCCTGCTCGGCTCTGGAGATAGGAGGCGGGCTCGTTTGGAGTTTGGACGGACGAACCATCCAGAGAAAACCACAAACTACCGCTACTGGGTCTCAGGTAGTCAGTACGGGGTGCAGCCAAGTCAAATCAAAGAAGTGGCGAATCCTTGCATTCATGGCCGTAGGATACACATGATCCGACGGTTTCAGCTATTCCTATCTAACATCTTTGAATTGTGAACCATCCGATTGAAATGATCCAACGACTGTCATGCTTCCTTATTGATACACTATATAGGAGTATAGATATTTGCTTTGCTACTCCCGCGCAATAATCATTTTGGGATAACGCTAGGCAAGTTGGGATGTGGATAATAATGTGGTATATTGACAAGTTGCGGCAAATATAACGGCGCAGAATTTTTTCCCCTAATATTAACTACATGTAATCATTGCAAAAATCAGATAATCTTCATCGGACGTACTGCGCCAAGGCGGGAACATTGTTACGGAGACTGATGGCGTCTATTTTGGGGTAGATGTAGTTGTATTACGGCGTTTATTTTGGGGTAGATCTAGTTGTATCTTGGCAAGTTGCGGCAAATATAACGGCACGGAAGCAAGTTAACCCCATAATATTAATTACATAAAGCAGTGCAAACAAACCACACAAACCTCATCGGACATGCTGCGCCACTTCTCTCCAGCAGCCTTGGTAACCTAAAACCAAAACACGCAGCACATGCACAGTCATGAGCCATCGTCCATCCAAACGAAACCCTAGAACTAAAACCCTAGAAACAAAACTAGGGTTTGGTGAGGAGGTGACTCACGGCGATGACGCCCTTGGCCTCAGGGTGCTCCTGCATGTACTGGGGCCTGAACTCAGCCCTGCCGGAAAGTTTTACAGAAAATATCAGACGACGGAGACGCGTAGATCTGGAGGCGGGAGAGAGAGAGAAGGAACTTACAGGAAGACGAAGTAGGGCGTGGGGGCGCGCTTCGGCTTGGCGACCCCGCCGGCGGCGGCCTTGCGCTTGCCGGAGGCCTTGAACCTGCGGTGAGCGGAGAGCAGTTAGTCGGTGCAGCCAAAAGCCGAGAACCGAGCGCACACGAAGAGGGAACGGGAGAGGAGGAGGTGACTTACGAGGCGTCTCCGTTGGCCTTGGACCTCATGGTTGCAGGCGGGCGGCGGGCGGCGACCGGCGGCTAGGGCTTTGATGTGGAAGTGCGGATTCGGGGGAGCGAGAGCGGATGGAACGGGAGGGGAGTGGGACTGTGGGGTTGGTTGGGGACGGAGAAAGGCGACGAGTGTAGTTGTGGCCGCGTGGGGTGGTGGTCAGTTGCGCTGAGCACTCTGGGCCGAGAAGCTGGGCTGTCATACACGTTTGAGCCCTAGTTAAGTTGTCACGTCTGAGATTAAGCCCGAGCAAAAAGAAAAATCAGTCCGAGCAGGGTGCTCTATTCATCGCCTTAGGGCATCTCCAACCGTGTCACCCAAACGGACGCATTGGGCTGTTTGGATGACCGCGCGGACAGTGTCCCGCGTCCGCGTGTTCGTTTGGATCTCACGCTACGTCTAACGCGCGGACGCAGCGCAAATTCGAAAAAAAAAAAAACGAAATTTAAAATGTTAATTCGAACTAAATTTCATTAAGCATATGCCCTATTTTGGCACATTTGTACATAGCCCTATTTTGGGCAAATAAACTAACAAAAGAAGCCCTCTATATGGGCTTTAAAATTTAAAAGAAAATAAAAAACCCTAATGCTAGGGTTTGGTCGACGGCGCGGTGGCCGCCGGTGCGCCGCCTAGTCCCTGTGGGCGTCGTCGGCGTCGGCGTCGACGACGTCCCCGGGCGGCGAGACAATGTTGTGGCTCGACCGCGTCGGGGACTCCGGCCACGGAGACCATAGGGCCTCCTCCCATGCGGAATGGGGGTCCGGAGCCACCCGAGGAAGCGGCGGCGTGGCAGCACGGAGCTGCGCCTCCTCCCTGAGGCGTTGCTCCCTCTCCTGCCAGGCATGGCGCCTGGCCTTCTAGCGCCGCTCCTCCTCCGCGCGGCGCCTGGCCTCCTCCCGTCGCGCCTGGCGGGCCTGGGCGTACAACTCCAAGGCCTCGGCTTCCTCCACCGCCTGCCGGGCCTCTTCCTCCATCGCGGAGGTGCAAATGGCCGCTTGGAGGTGCGGCCATTTCACTTCCTCCTCCGCCGCCGAGATGAGCAGAGCGGCGCGGAGGTCGGGGTCCTCCTCCGAGGACTCCGGCTTCGGCTCGAGCAGCAGCGGCGGCGGTTGCGCCAATGCCGCGCCGCCGCGGGCGGCCTCTCCGATGTGGAGGTCGTCGTGGTTTGCTCCGGCCCGCAGCACCGGCGGAGGACGGCGGCTGCTGCTCACCTCCTCGTCGTTGGCTCCGGGAGAGAACCGTCGCTTGGGGCCATGGCGGCGGTTGCGCTCGGGGAGTGGACAGTGGAAAGGGGAGTGGACTGGAGGGACAGATCCCTCCAGTCCACATTTAATAAGCCTCCCCGGTCACCGACAGGTGGGCCCAAGGGAGACGAGCAACCAAGCGGACGGACGCGACCGGACGCCGCGTGCCATCCGCGGCCACGCAAACCTAGCCCAGATTTGGGCCGGGTGTGCGTCGTTCCGGACGCCGCGACCATCCGCATTTGCGGTGCGTTGCCACGTTGGGCCGTTTTTTTGTCCGGCTAGACCCATCCGGACGCGCGGGGGCGGGATGGGTCGCCCCGTTGGAGATGCCCTTAGGGCATCTTCAATGGGATGACATGGGGCGCGGTCCGAAACCGCACGGTTAAAAAATAAGTCTGCAACCAAACCCAGCGGTCCGACCTATAGTGACTGGCCTATCCGCCGAGACGCAAACACGGTTTAAATATACTCCGCGAATGCGTCTACACGGACGCCGCGCGGTCCTCGCACGGGCCCACCTGGCAGTGACCCTGATGCTTCGCCTTCAGCGAGGCAGAACTGATGGGTAGGCTTTTCTACGCCGCATTAATGACGCGCCTCCCCTTCCGAGCGCATGTGCTGGTGGGCGACATAGCAGCGGCTACAATGGCAAGACATTGAAGTCGTTGGGGCCATCCCAGTCTTTTTAAGGGCTCTTGGTGGCGCCAATTTCCTCGCCCACGCCATTGCCAGAGCCCTCCACCTTGCCACGCACACACACAACCGATGCCATGGGGAAGGGTTGGTCGTACCGCAAGGGGAAGAACGACCACGAGGCCGGTGGCTCGGCTTCCGGCAAGAAGGTGTGGCAGAACTGGAACGTCCCCGTCGACCTCGCGCGCCGGCTTTGGGAGGAGAACCGGTCGGTGCCATGGCCAGATGCAGGCCTGTTGGGAGGGGGTAGTACCTGAACTCCAGACATGTACCGGTCCCTCCCGTCCCCCGTGAGGGACGAGAGCATCTTCGGGAGGTCTTGCGCCACCGAGCCATCTTGCCGCCGGATCTGCGCGACGATCCGGCGTTCGCGGTGACCTCGTACAACTGGATCTCGTTCGGAGTAGGGGATTTCGATGCGCGATGCCGAGCAGGATACCTCGGCAATGTCGACTTCTTCACCCACGAGCTCGATGCCAAGGAAGAATACGATGACGACGGCAATGAGTACGACGATGACGACGTTCAGGTCCTCGGAGCCAACAACAACGGCGACGATGGCGGTGGCCCGGCCTGGGATACGGAGACCCAGTGGCCGGGCATCAGCGAGGAGGAGGCCATCACCATCGCAATGGCCAATAGCGACCTTGACTAGCTCGCTTTGTGGGACGGCCTCGGCGTCCAACTTCATGAATCCTGTTTGGCGCAAGGGATGCCGGCGACTCCTTCGGCCACGCTGACACGGTCGTGTGCGCCATCTCCTGCTCCATCCCTGGTCTGGGATCCGTGGCCGCCGTCACCTCATGCTCCCGTTCCTCCTCCATCACCGTCCCCCTTCCTCCTCCACCGTCGGTCTACCAACTTCCATGACAGATGGCAGAAATCATCGACCTCATCAACAACAACGAGCAATAATTGGTGGCTAGGTTTTAGCAGGCCTTCGTGGTCCTTTTAAATTTTATTTTCTCTATCATTATGTAAATTGTGAGTTTATTGAATGAAAAAAACTCTGCTCTTTTCATGCGTAGGACCAGTGGGAACACCCTTGGCGCAAACGGGCGCGCGGTCGAATGCGACCATTTGAGTTGACGCAAATACACGCGCGCGGCCAATTTGGACATCCGAAATGCATCGCCCCATTGGAGATGCCCTTACACCATCTCCATGCCCTAAACGACGATTCGGCAAAATAGTCAGATCGGTCGAACACAAGACGCTGCCGTTTGAACCCTAGTTAAGTTGTGATGTATGAGATTCAACCCGAGCAAAAAAAAAAAGGATCAGTCTGAGCAAGGGGCATTCATCGCCTTTGAATGGGTATTAGGAGCGACTAGACGGGAGGTGAATAGGCGCTATGAAGATTTTATCCTTTTTCAAATTTAATGCGGAAGCGGAATGTAAAGATGATTGCTTTTGAATGTAAAGTGTTCCTACAATGATGCAATGCACACAAGCAAGTAGAATAAGGAAATAGCAAGTGTAAAGGGTGCGAGACAACCGGGGGGCGGTAGCGGAGACGACGCATGATGTGTTTACCATAGTTCCCTCCACCAAAGGAGGTACATCTACGTTGAGGAGGTCTGGACCATGAATGTGCCAACAGCCACAAAGGCTTCACCTTATTCCTCATGAACACCCCCACGAAGGAGTATTCATTTCTCCACTATCAAGGTTGGTCGAGGCGGCAATTCCTTCACACAAGGTTGGGGCGAACTCCACAAAGGATGGAGGCTCCCAACAACATCACGAACTAGTAACAACAAGATCTAGGACAAGATTCTCTACAACAAAGGACCCCCACATAGGAGATCTAGGGTTTCCAAGTACACTAAGGAAAAGTATGGGGAACACCAAATTTCTTGGGTAGATAGGTAGATCTAGCCCTCCTTCGTTGATTCCCCAAGTTTGGAGGGATTTGGTTGGCTAGGGAGGGAGATCCACTCGATTTGAGCTCAAGAACAATGGAGGAGAGAGAAAGTCTTCATGTATCCCGAATCTAGAATGAGGAAGAAGAACACTCCCCCTTTTATAGGTCGTATGAGGCTTATAGCCGTTGTGGCTCCTGAGGTGGGGCGGAAGTTCCGGGTCCAGCGCTCCCGATGAGAGTAGCCCCCGAGTCTAAGGACGGATGCTTGCAACCGTGCGTAGACTCAAGTCGAGTAGTACAATGCCATAGATTCCTTCGGATGTTGTATAAATGAAGAGCCGATAATTTTGATGACATCATCAGTAATGTGGCCTCTGTGGCGGCTCGATTGATAGGACATGACCTAACAGGCCACCCTATATATGCGCTGTTAGTTAGAAATGACTGGTCCTTGCGCGCTGACCGAGGCATTTCCTCGATTCTCGTGCGTAGTGGAGGTAATGGGCCGCCGGTTTCTCTCCCTTCTTGACACGTGTGCAGCTAGATTATCGTACACTTCCCCTCGATGCGGATTCAACGACCACGATCCACGATGATTCTTTATTATAGAAGGGGGTGTTTAGTTTTAACTTTTCACCCCCGCCGCACTGCTCATCTTCTTCCTTGCCTTCGTCTTGTCATCGCTTCTGCATCCAAGAGCTTCCTTGCTACCATGGGCAATAAGAGGATGACCGCTAGCTCCGGTGCTATTGCAAGCACCGACAGAGCCAAAGCGTCCTCCACATCGTGCAATGTTGGGGGAATGACCCCCGGTATGCCAAAGGCATGCCAAACCGGATGGTTTGAGCCATCAAGATATCGGTTTAATGTTTATACCGGAGCACGAAGTTAAATGTTTGGCTAAGTAAGGCTAAGCCGGTATCCCCAGGAGGGGTATACCGGAACCGGATAAAGAAGATACCGGGCTACCGGTAAGAAGTGCACTGTAGCACGTCGGCACGACTGGTCAAAGATTCTCTCCAGAGCTAGAGGACAAGGATGAGCTAAGCAAAGTAGCTTTAAACGAAGCCGTGACGATAAAGAAGAGGATGACGCTGAAAGAAGCCGGAGGACGTCAGCCTTCCTGATTAAAGAAGACCCCGGTGTCATTTATGATTAAAGTAACTTTGTAAAGTAGTTTGTCTAGTCAAAGATGACATTAGGGTTTCTTCCTCTGTAAGCCACCCTCTCCCCTATATAAGGAGAGGGAGCACACCCGTACTCGGGAGGATCGACTTAGAAAGAAACCTTGTATGCACGAACCTGTAACTTGTTGAGATCAATGAAGAGAAAGATCTAGAGCAGAGTTCTTCCTTGTGTGTTTCTTCTTCTACCTTTGCCTTTGGCTAAGTTATTGAGGAAAGCATCCGGAAGTTCATCCAATCTAATCAAAAACCCTCCCCCGAATCCTCTAGCGCCCATTCGGCCCCAACTTAAGCCATCCTATGGCATCTGTCTGTTCACCACGACGACACGCAAGGCAGGCGCCGCTGCCAAACTTGACTAGACGACCTCCTCCATCTCGAAGCGTGACGAGAATAAGTTGAGGACGCTCGGGCTCATTTCCTCCGATCAGTCAGATTTCATCCACCCAGGTTTTGTCTCTCACCCAAAATCTTCCAAAGGCTTCACCATCATGTTTTCTGCTTTTTTGCACCGTAGGCTGTCTCTCCCAGCCCACGAGTTCCTCCGCTGCCTTATTTTCTCTTATGGGATTCATCTTTGGCAACTGACCCCAAACTTCATTCTCCATCTGGCCATTTTCATCACCGTCTGTGAGGCTTTCATTGGCATTGACCCCCACTGGGGTCTTTGGCGAAAAAAATGTCTTTGTCAAGCGCCACAGCGGAGGCGAGGGTCCTCATGTTGTCGGCGAAGTCGGTTTCGTCATCAGGAAAGAAGTCAAGTACTTCAACTTCTCGATGAGGGAATCTGTCCAGGGTTGGCGACAAAAATGGTTCTATCTCAGGGACCACCCAGCGGCAGGTCATCGCTCCAACCTGCCGCCACTCAAAGACGTTCTCGAAGCAGTGCCGAAGAAGTCTTGGCAGAACGCTTTAACTACCGAAGAGAGCGAGGTGGCCAACAAACTGTATGAGAAGATCTTAGATTGGAAGAGTGCAGGAGGTCAAACAATGTGTGGAACCGAAGTTGTTGCGCTGTTTCTGAAGCGTCGAGTGCAACCAGTGATGTCGAGAAGTCATCAACTATGGATGTACACTAGCCCCAACGACAAGACATGGATCAAGTCGACTAACATCACAAAGAGCGAGCTTCGGGATGAAGTGAGACGCCTGACACGATTCAGCCAGGAAGACACCATAGCTCTGACACCGGCTCAATCCCCTTACGGCATTTGTCATCTCCCTCCCGTGGTAATTTGTGTTCCTTAATTATCTTGTAGTCGATTTCACTCTTTGCATTTGAAACTAACACCTTTTCTTTGTCTTGATAGCCTTCTACTCTCGCACCGTGCTATCCTTCAACACCCGAGAGTGGAACAGCTCCCGAAGATGATGATTTGTCTGAAGAGGCTGAAGATAACCCCAATGTGATTGAAGACAATGATGCTTCGGGTGAAGAGGAACATGAAGATGTCGCACTTCTTGCTTCCAAGCACCGCAGGAGAGTTGATGATGACTTGATTGAAACAGCGGAGTCGAGCCCTAGCGGGCGCAATGACGATGATGCTGATGTAATTCCTCCTGACGTGCCTACTCGCGAAGCCTCGGCACCCCAGTGTCGTTGCCTATTCGACGGTACTGCGGAGGAGGGATCCTCACGGAGGGGAGAAGAAATAGGGGCCATTGGGAGGAGAGTCCTCGGGACGGTGGTACGCGATTTACCCAGATTTGTCATTTCCGACTTCATTCAACCGGAAATCTTTCGTTTTTCTGCAACGGTAACTTAGTGGGATCCTCGCCCGATGTTTCTCATAGTTTCCTCATTTCCCGCGCAAAATTTGTGGAACTGCGAATCTTCACCGAAAGAATCAGATCCACGCTGTCAAATCACCGCCGCTTCAGTTTCACCGCTTTTTACACGTGGTGGAAATCCAACGACGCGACCCTTCCGTTCCCACCGTAGGATCTAGCTAACAAATCTCTGCACGAGGCCTATATATACCCCATCCTCATGATCATTTTCTCCTTTTCACCTCTCCTCACCACTTCATCTTCTACCTCTCGCCCGCGCCGCCCAACAGATCTCACGCCAACAAGCTTCCTCCCGGAATCCTTCAAGCACCGCCGCTCCAAGGTCCGTCTCGTCCCAAGCTTCTTGCCTTTGATCGAGAAATTAGCTCTGCCGCCAATGCATGGTCTCACTGGAGTCCAACATGTCAAGTTTGCGAGCTCATCCTTCATCGGCGTCACGGGCAACCGCCACGCCATTGCTGGTAAGCCCACCGTACTTGTAGAAGATAGTCAACAGTAGGATCCGGTTACTTAAGTGTTCATCACTATGCATGCAGCCGGAAACATGTCCAAAAATTCCCATAAGTTCACCGATAGTTCTCAGAGTAGCCCTCTAACCAATCAAGTGGATCCAATTTTCATCGAGCCAATAGCGTTCCTGCCCCCGAACATTTCCGACACACGCTTAGCTCAACCATATTCCGCCTCTTCCAGCAACCTCCTCGGTCGGATTTCGACAGCGCAAGAGATCCAAGAAGAACTAGAAGGGCAAACTCGCATGGCCGCGAAAGTTCAGGAGGTGGAAGCAAGCAAAGCTTCCAAGGCTCGGAACTGCGATGGGGAGAAGGGCCAATGGTGGCCCTGCGACGTCACCGATTTAGAGCTCAAGGATTTCGAGATGGAAGGCCTCGTGGATCCGGGTTCCTGGAGATTCTCCAAGGACTTCGTCACCCCCGCTCCGAAACCTGATGAGCGGATCTTCACCAAAGCATGTGTGGAGCGAGGCCTCTCACTTCCGCCCTCAGAGTTCTTCACATCAGTGCTCAGCACTTACGGACTCCAACCACACAACATCTGCCCCAACTCTTTCCTCCTGCTCTCCTACTTCGCCACGATCTGTGAAGATTTTCTCGGAGTTCGTTCGGATGTCTGGCTCCTACAGTTCTTCTACACGGTGAAGAATGAGACGAAGGACAAGAAGATGGCCAATTGTGGAAGCATGACCTTCGTACTGCGTCCCCAGAGGGTGTTTCCGCCCTTGTCCTCGCATGAATCCGTCCGTTATTGGAACGCCAAATGGTTTTATTTAAAAAACCAATCTGTTCCTGACTGCCACAACGGCCTCCCCGCTTTCTCCAACAAGCCTCCAGAGGAGCTTCCCAGCTGGAGCCACATCCCGAATCTTGCCCAGCATCCGGAGATGGACATAATGGCTGGTCTATAACGGTTTAACCCGAATGGATCTCACACTAAGCTGGTTCACTCGCTGGATCCAGCCGCTCAAGTACAACAAGCGGTTGATATGCGAATACTCCAGGGTGGATGATCTGCTACGGGTGACCAAGGATAACCTGCCTACGGATTCTTTGAACAAGAGGATCCGGACACTCGTGAATATCCCCCGCGGCCAAGTGGTCCCGGAGATCACCAAGGACATTTACATCAACAATACATGCCCTCCGGTACGTTTTGTACTTTAGTCAATTTTGCTGTCCATTTTTATATGCTTCTAACCTTTCAACACTTCATTTCCAGCTCAATTCTCTGGCGGAGGAAGATTTAAGGGTTGTATTCCAAACCCCTGACACCGAGAAGGTGGAGGAGGATTCGGAGGACAGCGAGGAAGAGGAGGAAGAAGAAGCTCCCACGAAAAAGGCTACTCCTCGCCCCTCCAAGCGCCCTCGCGGCAAGGCCTCCGAAACCGAAACCGAGACCAGCGGAGAAGCCTCCACCAAGAAAGCCAGGACCGCTCCTTCTTCCAGCGCCAAGCATTATGACTCCAAGAAGGTGAAGCGCGAGCGCATCAAGATGCTTGCCAACGCCGGAAAAGGGACACGCCCCACACTTCCCGGAGCCACGTGAGTTTCCAGACCATAACCTCTTGTTGTTGTTAGGTTTAAACTTGATATTCATTTTCTTTGTTACTTGGTGCAGGAAATAGAAGGTTGTCGCTTCACGGGTCGCGACCCAGAAGCCAATCACGGGCTTTATGAATACGTCTCCGGCCGTTGGCCCCAACACCCCTGTGCCACCTAGCGCCTCTACAGGGGTTCCTCCTCCATCTCCGACAGAACCTCGGCTGCCTCCAAGCCCTGTTGCCGGAAACCAAATTCAAACGGATATAATTCCCGTGAGCTGTGGGCAAAAAGGTGGAAGCTGCTCCAGAACCAAGCAGATTGTCCCCGAGGGTGCCAAGGACAAGGAAGAGGTGGATGTCACCTCTGCAGATAAGGCTGAAGCTTCGGTTGCCATCGTATTTCCAGAAAACTTCGGTGATCCAACTGACCTCACTTCCACGCCAAAGGCGTATGCCACCAAGTTCTTCCACAAGCTTACCGAGGCAGAGAAGTGGGAGCTCGAGCAGGATCTACTGAACTCCATGCTGCAAAATGCATGGGGAAAAGCTGATGCTCAATCCTCCGAGATTGAGCAATTCAAGAAAGATTCCAGTGAGTTTCTCGACCAGTTTCTTTGCAAGCGCAAGGTAAACCAATCTCCCAGCAGCCCCCAGGTATCTAGGCGGAAACTAAATTTAACTTGTGCCTCGATACGTCCAAAACGTATCTACTTTCCCGAACACTTTTGCTATTGTTTTGCCTCTAATTTGTGTATTTTGGATGCAACTAACACGGACTAACGCTGTTTTCAGCAGAACTGTTCGGTGTCTCGTTTTTGTGCGTAAATCCAACTTTCGGGAAAACCTCGGGATTTTGACGAAAGGGCCTATTTTCCCGGAATACCGACGGAGCCGAAGGACAATTGAAGTGGAGGCCCGAGGGCCCCACACCACATGGCGGCGCGGCCCGTGGGGGCCCGCGCGGCCATGTGGTGTGCCCCCTCGGCTGGCCTCCGACGCCCCCTTCGGACTACTTATTCGCCTCGACCTAAAAACGCACGAGAGAAGTCGAAGTCGCCGGAAACCCTCCGGAACGCCGCCACATCGCGAAACTCCGTCGCGAGAGCCGAAGTCTCCGTTCGGCACTCCGCCGGACGGGGAATTGGAGGAGATCATCACCGCCATCACCGCCAACGCCTCTCCATCAACCAGCAATGTTTCCCCCATCCATGTGTGAGTAATTCCCCCGCTGTAGGCCGAAGGGGATGGTAGGGATTGGATGAGATTGGTCATGTAATAGCATAAGATTGTTAGGGCATAGTGCTTAGTGTCCGTAGATGGTACTTTTATGATATTGTTGCAACTTGTTATGCTTAATGCTTGTCACTAGGGCCCGAGTGCCATGATCTCGGATCTGAACATGTTATTGTTTCATCATGATATTCATTGTTTATGGTCTTACCCGCAAGTTGTATACACATGTCGTTGTCCGAACCAATGGCCCCGAAGTGACAGAAATCGGGACAACCGGAGGGAATGGTAGCGATGTGAGGATCACATGTGTTCACGGAGTGTTAATGCTTTGCTCCGGTACTCTATTAAAAGGAGTACCTTAATATCCAGAAGTTTCCCTTGAGGCCCGGCTGCCACCGACTGGTAGGACAAAAGATGTTGTGCAAGTTTCTCATTGCGAGCACGTACGACTATAATTGGAACACATGCCTATTGATTGATTAGTACTTGGATACCGTTTTATTATTATCCGCAAATGCCCTGCTATGATTGTTACATGAGTTTCTCTCATCCATGCAACGCCCGTCATCCGTCCCCGTGCCTACGTATTTTAATCCTGCTGTTTACTAAAATCACTACTCATCGTCTTTGTTACTCTGTCGTTGTTATTTCACTACTGCTACTACTATAAAACTGTTACTATCGATAAACTCTTGCGAGCAAGTCTGTTTCCAGGTGCAACTGAATTGACAACTCCGTCGTTAAGGCTTTCAAGTATTCTTTGTCTCCCCTTGTGTCGAATCAATAAATTGGGTAATACTTCCCTCGAAGACCGTTGCGATCCCCTATACTTGTGGGTCATCAAGACTATTTTCTCGGCGCCGTTGCCGGGGAGCATAGCTTTATTTGGAAGTTCACTTGGATTGATATTGTTCGCTGCAAATTCTCCATCATGGGTAAAACTCGCGATACTAAGGTCGCCATATTACCATCCACTACAAGAAAAGGTACAACTCCGAGTACCTCTCGCTGCTCTTGATTCACCATCTCGTGATTGATAAACTTGTTTCACCACCGCAAGCTTCAAATGCTCGGTACTTCTGCTGAATCTGAAAACTCTCATAATACCGATAATATTTCGTTGTGCTTGATGATAGTGGTTCATTGGGAACTTTTCTAGATGCTAAAATTGCTAGGTCTAGACAAATTGAAAATGCTGAAACTCCCGATGTTACTACACCCGTTAATTCACCCGAACTTGAATATTCTAGTGATGATCTTGATGAAGATTATGTGGAACTTGATGATGATTTTATTGAAAAATGCCATGCTACTACCGATGCAAGAAAAATTAAAAAGTTGCTTGCAGAACATACCGTTAGATATAAACTGTCTCCCGATCCTAAATTTGCCACATCTCCTATAAACATTAGGGATAAAGATTATGATTTTTCTCTTGATCTATCTCATATAGCTATTGTTGAGAAAACACCCTTTTGTGGTACTGAAAAAGAAAGTGCTCGTTGAACACATGACCGAGTTATCTACTTTGAGTAGCTTGTTTTCTCGATGATGTTAAGAAGCGTACTTACTTTGTTGCTAAAATCTTTCCATTCTCATTAAAGGATGACGCTAAAACTTGGTATAATAGTTTGCCACCTAGTTCTATTAAAAGTCCAAAAGAATTGCTTAATGTTTTCTTCCGGAAATACTTTCCTGCTAGTGCTCAACATGCTGCTTTGCAGAGAGCTTATAATTTTGATCAAGGAGATGAAGAGAAATTGCCTGAGGCTTGGGCGAGATTTTGCTCTCTTATTAGAGCTCTGCCTGACCATGATTTAGAAAAGCATGATCTACTTGATATATTTTATAGTGGACTAACCATTGAGTCTAGGGCATACCTGGATAGTTGTGCTGGTTGTGTTTTCAGGAAAAGAACTCCAGACGACGCTGAAGAATTATTGGCTAAAATAGGCCGGAATTATGATGATTGGACTACGCCCGAACCAACTCCAACGCCAATAGTGAAGAAGAGGGGTTTAATTAAATTGAATGATGAAGATATGAGGGAAGCCAAGAAGTCTCTCAAGGAGAAAGGTATTAAATCTGAAGATGTGAAGAATCTACCTCCAATAGAAGATATATGTGAGATAATTCCCCCTTCATCCATGATTGAGGTAAATTCCCTTCAACGCTTTACTAGGGAAGATATTCCGTATTCAAAACCTCCTGCGCAATGCTTAGATGAGTTTGATAATTATATTGTTAAGCAAGAAAATTTTAATATGAGAGTAGAGAATCATCTAATGAAAAATTCTCAAGCTATTAGTCAATTGCATGATATTGTGGAGAGAACCTCCAATGATGTTAAGATGCTTGTTAAACATTTTCATATGATTCAAACTCAAATTGATCAACTCACTAAAGTGCAAAATGACTTGTTAGGAAATAATGCTAAAGAAAAACATGCTTATGAAGTAACAACTAGAGGTGGTGTCTCTACCCAGGATCCTCTATATCCTGAAGGGCATCCCAAAAGAATTGAACAAGATTCTCAACGCATTGAACCTAGAGCTCCATCTAAGAAAAAGAAGAAGAAACATAAAAAATGTTGTAGAATCCTCTGAACCCGTTAATGATCCTAATAGTATTTCTATTTCTGATGCTGAAACTGAAAGTGGTAATGAACATGAGAAAGATAATGATAAGAATGATACTCCTGATAAAGAAGAGGTTGAAAAAGAACCCGAAAAGCATGCTAAAAATAAAAAGTATACTAAAGAAGATTTTATTGCTGAGAAACATGGTAATGAAAGAGAACCTTGGGTGCAAAAGCAAATGCCTTTTCCTGCTAAGAAACTAAAATCAAAGGAAGAAGAACACTATAATAAATTTTGTGATTGGATGAAACCCTTATTCTTGCAAATCCCTTTGACTCGATGCTATTAAATTGCCTCCTTATTCAAAGTATATGAAAGATATTGTTACTAACAAAAGGAAAATCCCCAATGAGGAAATTTCCACTATGCTTGCTAATTACTCTTTCAATGGCAAAGTTCCAAAGAAGTTGGGCGACCCAGGTATACCTACTATTCCTTGTTCTATTAAGAATAATTATGTTAAAACTGCTCTATGTGATTTGGGCGCTGGTGTTAGTGTTATGCCTTTTTCTCTTTACAAGAGACTTTACTTAGATAAGTTGATACCTACTGATATATCTTTGCAAATGGCTGATAAATCTACTGCTATTCCTGTTGGTATATGTGAGGATGTTCCTGTTCAAGTTACTAATAATCGCTTGATATTAACTGATTTTGTTGTGTTGGAAATGCCCGAAGATGATAATATGTCTATTATTCTTGGGAGACCTTTTCTTAACACCGCAGGGGCTGTTATTGATTGCAATAAAGGAAAGGTTACTTTCAATGTTGATGATAAGGAACACACCGTCTATTTCCCCAAGAGGATTGAAAAAGCGTGCGGAGTTAATACTATATCTCATGTGAGAACTATCAAAGTGGGAACCATCGATTGTCCTATATATGAGCCTAAAGAAGAATATCAAACTCTTGTGATTGGATCCATATCAATACAATTCAAGGTAACATGATTGATTTGAGGTTTATTTCTTCATATGCTATGTAAAATTTATTTGGTGGCAAGACTTGATAACCCTTGTTAACAAATACCTTTTATATGCATAGAGGAAGTAAACAACATCTCTTTCTTCCTCCACTTGCTTTAGTTGCTGTAGCATTTTTAATTTTCAAAGTTTCTTAGTTGATTTGAGATTTCAAAAAATTTCCTGGCCAGTAATAATAAACTTAATACCCAGAAAATGTGCATTTTTCAAAGTTTTCAAAAATTCGCGAAAATTACACCGTTGGTCCTATTTTTCGACGAGGCACCGGGGAGCACCAGAGGATGACCTGTGGGGCACCACAGGGTGCCACACCACAGGCCGGCGCGGCCAAGGAGGTGGGCGCGCCACCATGTGGTGTGGGCCCCTCCTTGCCCCACTTTGTCATCTCTTTCTCCCAAGCACCTTCTCTTTCCCGAAAAACTCGTACCAAGTTCCTCTCACTCGCGTTTTTGCTCAAGAACTCCAGATTTCTCGATCTCTTTGCTCAGCCTGATTTCCCGCTGAAATTTGGCACATTTGCTCCTTGGTATGTGACTCCTCCACCCATCCAAGTAGAATTTTGTTTGGTTGAGTATATCTTGAATATTTTGCTGCTGTAGGTAACATGTTTAGTGAACTTGCATGCTTGTTCTAAGTGGTAGAAACTAGTTTTGATGCATGATTAGTACTCTAGCAAGTTCCTATGGTAGTTTCCCTCAATTATATGTCACCAAATCAAGTTTTATATTGTTTGTTGAAAATTTCAGAAAATGGAAGGAGGTAGGCACCAACTCAACCAACATGAGTTGGAGGTGCCACAGGTCATGAGAGTTCACCGAGAAGAAGGAGTATATCCCACTTACTATCCATGTGCGGATTTCATGAGAAGTGCAGGGATTTTGCAGGACGTCCAAAATTTAATCTCTCGTGCAGGATTGGATGATTTTGTTGATGGGGAACCATGCCAATATGTGAAGCTGACTATGTCAGTAGTGCAAGATTTTAAATTCAATTGGTCACAATCTAACCCCATGGTTCAAGTACAAAATTTATAATAAAACTATCAACTTGCCATTCGAGTGATTTTTGTGCAGCAATTAAAGTGCCGCAATGGGGATCATGCGAGAAGATAAAGGGATCGCCGCAAGAGCTCTTGGACCTCTTCAAGATGATTTGTCATGGAAGGAGTTTCTCGGAAGATGATGGTAAAATTAGTAGTATTCATTTCCCAGCTATTCGTTACTTCGCCTATTTCATTACCAAGTGCGTTCTAGCGAGAAAGAATGGAGGTAAAATAACTATCCCGGATCTAGCCCTTCTAGCTGCTGCATTACAAGGTAATAGGACTTATAACTTGGGAGCTTTGATAGCTAACAGACTTGCCACTAACCGTGAGAAGGGAGGAATTTGTGGGGGTCTCATCGCCTCTCGTTTATTAGCTATGCACAATGTGAGACCTCACAGTCTTGATATTCCGCTCCCTATGGAGAAGCTTGACATAGCTTCCATGATTAAGCATGAATTTCTTTCTAATTCGTCTAATTTAGGGAACCTGTCTTATAGAATAACATTTTACAAGAAATCTTGGACAAGGACTAAGAAAGTTGAAAAATTAGTAGGATTGCCTGCACCTTCTCTCGTTTAACTTTGATTCCAGGGAGGATTGGTCAGTCACGGAAGGTGCGGTTAACGCATACATCGAGGGAGGAAGCCATCGTGCACGAGACAACACGGATGAGGTCGAGGAACACCTCGACTCGTCATCCGATGCAGCAAGCTCTTCGCATCCACAAGCTGGGTATGAGGAACCCCCACGCTTTTCTTCTGCATCGGTACCTTATTATGACTACTCCACATATGATCCACCGGCGTGGAACCCGAGGCCCTCGATGGGGTTGAACTCCACTTAGGCCAAAAGCCTAAGCTTGGGGGGAGGTATACCGGCATCACTCATTCATTGCATATTATGATTGCTGGATACTTGTATATACTTGTTTAGTCTCTTTGAGTGGTTTTCTAATAAGAGGAAGATGATATTTGGGGAAGTGCTGCCTGAAAACAGATTCTGGGCTGTTACCGTAAAAATTCGTGCACACAGCCAGAACGTTATTTTGAGTTGCAAATTTTTGTGCATGTTCCCCAGGTTGTTATCTAACTTTCATTAGTTGAACACTTTTTGAACTGAGCAACGTAAGATTTTTGTAAAAATCGATTTCTGTACTGCTGTCAAGTTTTGGCAGATTTCTGCCATCTTGCTTTTCTCGTGTTTCTTTTAGTTTGCTATTTCTTGCTTTCGCTTTGTTTCTTTCCCAAAACACAAAAAGACCAAAAATATTTCTGTTGTTTCTCTTCACCATTTGTTTATCTTGTTTTCTTGCATTTGTTTCGCTTTATTTGCTATTGCTAGTTTGCTATAAGAAAACCCAAAAAGATTTTGCTTTGTTTGCTTGTTCCCTTTTGTTCTTATTCTCAAATTCGAAAACACCAAAAATATTTGCTGTTCTTCTTTGGTTTGTAAAGTTCATCATGAGTTCAATGGTTTTCGGTGGCTGGAGCGTGGTTTTCATTTCATATTATCCAAGCTACACAAGTGAAAAGGCAATAATGACGATCTACGACAATCTGATTATGGTGAGAGGCTGGTATGAACTCTATTTGTTTTCATTTTTGTACATATACTCATCCATGTGAGCATGCTTAGTTGGTTCATGTGAGGTATATGTTATTTAAGAAAGTCTAGTAGTTCATGATCTCTCATGATTAGCTCCAATCTATTAATATGAGTAGCATGTCATGGATGTTTGCTTGCATTGTTTTATTCATAAGTAAGTATGGCATTGTGGTATCCTCCTCTCGAATAATTCATTTATATCGACTTGGCACATGCTCACGCATGCATATGACTGAACAAGAGTCAATTAAGCCTCAATGATTTACATTGCTTCGCAGTTCTTGTATCACTTTTATGCCTCGCTTAATTTATTTTGCCGCAAGCATGATTATGACGAGTCATCGCTCTCTTGATTTGTCGCTCCCTAGTCTTTTGCTAGCCTTCACTTGTACTGAGCGGGAACGCTGCTCGTGCCTCCAAACACATGAAAACCAAGTTATTCCGGAGTGTCCACCATAAATACCTATGCATGGCATTTCAAACCATTCCAAAGTAAATTCTCATGCGCTACCTTTAAAATCTTCAAAATGCTTCTCAATTTGTGTTAATGTTTCATAGCTCATGAGGAAGTATGTGGTGTTTAGATTTCAACCTTGTCATTTACTTTTGACGGACTCTCATATGGAATAGTGGCACATCCGCTTATCCAATAATTTTGCAAAAAGAGCCGGCAATGGGATTCCCAGTCCCGAATTAATTAACTTAAATAGACACTCCTCCATGGTTTGTGATTGTTGGACGGCACCCGAAGGATTCGGTTAGCCATGGCTTGTGTAAGCAAAGGTTGGGGGGAGTGTCTTCATCATAATAAAACTAAACTAAAAAGGCACTCCTTCATGGTATGTGATTGTTGGCAGGCACCCGAGGATTCGGTTAGCCATGGTTTGTGTAAGAAAGGTTGGAAGGAGTGCCACATAAACATGCAAATAATTCATGGGAGCCGCTCTTGGAAGTCCGGTTGGCGAGGTAGTTGGTGTACCCATTACCATTCGTTGACAACAACAAACACCTCTCAAAATAATTTTACTCCTACTTTACAAATGAAAAGCTCTAGCGCATGTTAATCCCTGCTTCCCTCTGCGAAGGGTCAATCTTTTAC
The DNA here is from genome assembly GCF_022539505.1 of Lolium rigidum. NCBI lineage: Eukaryota > Viridiplantae > Streptophyta > Magnoliopsida > Poales > Poaceae > Lolium > Lolium rigidum. The sequence goes on along the minus strand of NC_061514.1, from coordinate 92,343,057 downwards.
TTTTATGTTGTGTCTCCATTATTTCTTTGAGCACCTTCTTGAGAGCACAACTGTCATTCTTAGTATAATATGCTTGTCTCAAAATATGATTGATTGTGGTATAACTTTGATGCTTTTATCTTTGACAATCACTACTTCTAGTCTTTCTATGAACTCCAGAGGTGCCCGGGCATTTATGTTTTGCCAATCAAATACAGGCAAGCGAGATACCACTTTATCATACTCTCTTATGAACATTGCAATCCTCCTTATATACATGATTCATGATGCTTATTATTAATTGTTGGTACCTCTTCATGATTGACATAGCTCGTTAGATGATCTTATTTGCATGTATCTTATTATGAATTGCTTAAGTATTAGCCATATCATGAGAATATATACATCATATGAACAAATGTGTTCGTGAAAGTTCTTTTATCGCTCAGTTGTTAACTGAATTGCTTGAGGACAAGCAATAAGCTAAGCTTGGGGGAGTTGATACGTCCAAAACGTATCTACTTTCCCGAACACTTTTGCTATTGTTTTGCCTCTAATTTGTGTATTTTGGATGCAACTAACACGGACTAACGCCGTTTTCAGCAGAACCGTTCCGGTGTCTCGTTTTTGTGCAGAAATCCAACTTTCAGGAAAAACCTCGGGATTTTGACGAAAGGGCCTATTTTCCTGGAATGCGACGGAGCGGAAGGACAATTGAAGTGGAGGCCCGAGGGCCCCACACCACATGGCGGCGCGGCCCGGGGGGCCCGCGCGGCCATGTGGTGTGGCCCTCGGCTGGCCTCCGACGCCCCCTTCGGACTACTTATTCGCCTCGACCTAAAAACGCACGGAGAGAAGTCGAAGTCGCCGTAAACCCTCCGGAACGCCGCCACATCGCGAAACTCCGTCACGGGAGCCGAAGTCTCCGTTACGGCACTCCGCCGGACGGGGAATTGGAGGAGATCATCACCGCCATCACCGCCAACACCTCTCCATCAACCGAGCAATGTTTCCCCCATCCATGTGTGAGTAATTCCCCCGCTGTAGGCCGAAGGGGATGGTAGGGATTGGATGAGATTGGTCATGTAATAGCATAAGATTGTTAGGGCATAGTGCTTAGTGTCCGTAGATGGTACTTTTATGATATTGTTGCAACTTGTTATGCTTAATGCTTGTCACTAGGGCCCGAGTGCCATGATCTCAGATCTGAACATGTTATTGTTTCATCATGATATTCATTGTTTATGGTCTTACCTGCAAGTTGTATACACATGTCGTTGTCCGGAACCAATGGCCCCGAAGTGACGAAATCGGGACAACCGGAGGGAATGGTAGCGATGTGAGGATCACATGTGTTCACGGAGTGTTAATGCTTTGCTCCGGTACTCTATTAAAAGGAGTACCTTAATATCCAAGTAGTTTCCCTTGAGGCCCGGCTGCCACCGGCTGGTAGGACAAAAGATGTTGTGCAAGTTTCTCATTGCGAGCACGTACGACTATAATTGGAACACATGCCTATTGATTGATTAGTACTTGGATACCGTTTTATTATTATCTCGCAAATGCCCTGCTATGATTGTTACATGAGTTTCTCTCATCCATGCAACGCCCGTCATCCGTCCCCGTGCCTACGGTATTTTAATCCTGCTGTTTACTAAAATCACTACTACTCGTCTTTGTTACTCTGCTGCCGTTATTTCACTACTGCTACTACTATAAAATTGTTACTACTCGATAAACTCTTGCGAGCAAGTCTGTTTCCAGTGCAGCTGAATTGACAACTCCGCTGTTAAGGCTTTCAAGTATTCTTTGTCTCCCCTTGTGTCGAATCAATAAATTGGGTAATACTTCCCTCGAAGACTGTTGCGATCCCCTATACTTGTGGGTCATCATGCCTTTATACTTTAAGTGAACTAACCTGAGACATTTCAGAGTGTCGCAATAGCGCCCAAGCGGGGCATGTCGGAAATATTTCCGGCAATGAAGCTTTTGGAGAACTACACTTGTTTTTCATTGTTATTATTGTTATCAGAACTTATCCTTAATATTTCCGGTGTGTGCGAGGAAGTGCACGAAGTGGCACCTTTGGTTGTCTAACACCTGGGAAACACATGCGGATCTGCATTGGTCTTCCACCGTTGTTTCCTGCTCAGGGGCGGATTGGGTGGGTTTTGGATTTTTCAGATCAAAGGCGGAATCTTCCTTTGGAAGTTCCTGCGATTCATATTGGATCTTCACGACTGCGTCCTACTCAGCGGCGGTCGCGTCAGTGCTACTTACCAGGGTGTTTCCGTCGGAATCGACGGTTTCGCCGATTAAGATGTGTATGCCGCCTATTGGGATGATGGAGAGCTTGACGGGTCGGTCCTAGCCGGAATCCAGCACTCGTCCTGAGGGACGATCAGAAAGTTGCCGGTGTACAGAACACGCCCCACTGCGATGGAGTCGTTGAAGCTTCCCATGGCGGAACCCTCCCGGTTCTAGCCTCCAGACGCCGCTGGCCCCACGGTGGGCGCAACTGTCGTTGCCTATTCGACGGTACTCCGAGGAGGGATCCTCGCGAAGGGGGAAAGAAGTAGGGTCCATTGGGCAGAGAGTCCTCGGGACAATGGTACGCGATTTACCTAGCTTCAGAACACCTGCTCGAGGACGGGGCCTACTGCTGCTTGTCTAGAATTATCTAGGCGCTTTCGCGTTGTTACAATGAGTTCAGGTTGTGCCTTTAGGGCTCTCAGGATCCGGCTTATAAAGGCGCCCGAATCTAGGGTTTCTACGGAGAGTCCTAGCCGGAAGACAAGATGCCTAACTACAGAATATTACATTGCCGTGCACGTCAAGGATCTACCTAGATCTAATCTTGCCGTCATGAATCCGGATACTTCATAGGCCTCCATTGAACCGCCTTCTTGCATAGGTCGGTTGGGATCCGGCTCCTGTTCCTGGGCTAGACTTCATCCATCTTCTATCAACATCAACTGGGCCGCTCGGTGGGCTATAAGACTCACCACCATCTGTGGGCCACCCGGACTTGCCAGATCTAGACCATGTCGTTGGCATACCCATAAAGTATACCCACAACACCCAACTCCAAAGAGATCATCGGGTTTCTTCGCCGATGAGGATGACTTGATGTCAAATTTGTAAGTTCCTTTTCCTTACGTTTCTTCCTTAATAATCCTTGGTAATTTTCATCTTATCATGGTGCATGTTCTTCGAATAGTTCTGGTGGAGATGCAGACCTTCCACCTCTGAAGAAATCAAAGACTAGCTCTGACAAGCCAGAATCAACAAAGGAGTCGACGCCCTATCTCCCGAGGGTGAACCAATCATTCCTCTTCCTCCAAGAAAAGTCGTGGCAAAGGTCAAAACTTCTTATGTTGCCCCTTCAGCAAGCGCTTCTGTTCCCCCGCCATCGAATGATCATGTAAGTGTTTTTCCCTTCTAACAATCCGCACCAAGCAACCCCCGAACCGATAGTTGGCTGGTCGAAGCCGAGTATTGGTTATGATATTCTTGTGATATATTTTGACAAACTCCTTCGCTTCCTCTGTTGCAGCCAATCCACGCCGTAGTCGTTATTGTGGTAGATTTTGCTGATCAGTTCGTTCGTATGGAGGCAGAGAACGCTCAACTCCGTGAAGCTGTCAAGTCTTTGACTGATCAACAACAGGAAGCAAACAAGCTAGCATCCGAAGCTCAAAAAGAGAATGCGAGCTTGAAGGAGGAGATGAAGTTGTTTAATAATAATATGATGGAGGAAGAGCAGTCAAAACTTATGACTCAGGCCCAAGCATACAAGAAGGAGGGTGGTCTTCGCAAATCCATCGAGAGCTTGCTAGGTAAACTCCTTCGCCCCTTTTTATTTATTCTTCCCTTGTGATATTTTATCTTTGTAATGAATTGTTTCCCGCAATATTTTTTAGGTACTGCCGACATGCATGTCGACAGTAACAATAAGCTCAGAGTGGACTCTATGTCGGATGCTCTATCTTTTGTCGTGGAGTCCAGCGAACAGATCCAGGAGCTTCTGAAGAAGACCAAGGGAGCTTTATCAAAGCTATTCTTGTTGATGTTCCCCAAGCTGGACCAGAACAAGACTCTTGGAGAGCTTGCAAATACTTTCTTCGTCGACTCCAGCGGCGCCATCGAGGTATTAACGCGTCACTATCGCCTTTACATAGCGGTTCTTGCTTTTCAACTTCTGATGGGGCATGACTTTAAATCCAATTTGGAGCGTTTGACCAAAGCGTTACCGGAGGACGCAGATGGCTCTCCTGTCGATCTTGGCCTCTTCAACGAATCGACACGTGTATGCGCTAGCCAACTTCTCAAGTTAGTCGATGATGACAACAAGAAAACTGCATATGAGACTGCCCCAAGCTCATCTACGCAAACCCCAGGCGCTCTGAGTCTATAACTCTTTTAGTTGTAACTTGAACATATTTATCTCATCCTCTTGTTTTGTAATGAATTATGTTGGCTTTGTTGCCAGCGTTCAACTTTTATCATTGGTCTTCTTTGAATGAGAAGCTTTTGATGTGTCCCGATGGGAGTTCCTTGAATTTGATAATTCTCCTTGTTGATTTTTCGAGGATGCATATTAAAAAACTTGCTACTGATGACTTCGACTTCTTCTCGTGCCGAAAGTTCTTTGAATTCTGCAACTGCTGATGAATCTGAACTTGTGCATCGACTGCGCAATCGAATATCACAATTGGAGAAAGACATGGTTGGACTCCATGCCATGGCAGCATTGTTGAAGAAGAAGAGCGAGCTCGCCACAACAGTTGAACAACATGCTTTGGATCGTCTGAGCATAGCTACTGAGAGCTTAAGTTGTAAGCAATCAACGCTTCTTTGTCGCTCATACTTTCTTTAGTAAAAAACCTTCGCATGACTTGATTTTTCTCCATCCTCGACAGTCGTTGCTTTCAACGAATCAGAGGAAAACAAGCGAGTCCACTATAAGATTGAAGCCATGATCGATATGTCGCACCGTAAGTGCTCATTATGGTCAAATAGATCGAAGGCATTAACTGTTGCAAAGTCGGGCAGAGAAGGTACATTATTACTTCGATAAGTACCATGATCATCTCACCATGGTGTGGAAGACCATGTTCCCTCTTGATCCGGCTCCTGCTGTCAGCTTTAATGACTCGATTCAAGAATCCTGCCATAATTCAATCCTTGGTACGCAAGGAGCTTCTTGCCGGAGCCGAACTTGTGTTTGCCTCTGTGCTGGCTTGTCATCCAACCCTAGATTTAGAGTCTATTGCCAATGCCAATGTAAAACTCTATCAGAATTATCCCGTTGCCAGGCATCCTGCTTGTATTGTTATCTCCAGGATGGAAGCATGTACTGAGAGAGATTTGAGGAATCATACGGGTCAAGGGACCTCATCTTGATAAAGACATTCGAATATCCTCGCACATAGTGTGCTTTGTAATTATTGTATTTGAATTACTTTTCTATTTTTGAAAAGAACCTTGTATTACAATGATGATGTTCTTTTTTAACATCTCCTGCCAACGATATTCTTTTATAACATCGTGTAGAGTCGATAATTTCGTTTATATTTGAAGGGACCGTAAGTCCAGCCGAAGATTTTGTTTGTCAAAGGCAACTGAGGGATCAGACCAGTTTGCTCAATCGACGACCCTGTAGTAATCACAAATATATTTGTTGTGGCATGCATATTTTTGTACTGGCGACAACCCCCGAGTAAACGAGGGAACCATGTGCCTATTTGGCTTCATAATGCAGTGCACCGGCGTGAGCCTTTCTTATAGTTTCCACCTAATTGCAGCGCTTTGTGGAAGTATACTTGTTTATTCTTCTATAAAGGTTTTTGTCAATTATGGCACTCGCATGTTTCTTGAGGCTCTTGACGAAAACCATAAAAACCTTGCAGCCCCCGAGTATTGTCGGGTAAGCTTTTATATTTGTCGTGATATTTTATAAAACAGAGCTCCCGATGGGAGTAATAGTAGCCGATAACTTTGACGGGCTCCCGAAAATTTGTTCGGGTGAAATAACAATTATATAGACCGAGCTAGAAGTTTTATTCATAATATGAAACTGGGGTATACATTATTCCGAAAGTGGCTAAGAAGCCTTATTGCAAAAAATAAAAGGACAATAAAAAGACGAGATCTAAGTATAAAATCGTCGCAATTGTGTAATGTTCCATGGGTTGCCTTCCACCTGTCATGTTGTAGTATTCTTGATGCGATAGACTAATCCTGGGATGACTTCGGTAACGATGTAAGGTCCTTTCCAGGGAGATTCAAGCTTCAGATGTCCTTTCTGTTTTAAGCGTAGTACTAGGTCGCCTACGTTAAAACTTCGAGTGCGAACCCTTCGATTGTGATAATTTCGTATCGCCTGCTGATACACCGTTGTTCTAGCCAAAGAAATATCTCGAGCTTCGTCAAAAATGTCGAAAACATCCCGCAATGCTTGAACGGGGGCTTTTTCATTATATGCGATGACCCGCGGTGCTTCGAAGCGAACGTCGGCAGGCAAGCAGAACAACTTCGACTCCGTGTACGAGGAAGAAGGGAGTATACTGCGTTGATCTTTTTAGTGTAGTCCGCAAGCTCCAAAGTACTGATGGTAACTCTTTAACCCAGGCTCCAGCTGCTTTCGTTAGCCGATTTTTAATGCCATCTTAGATTAAACCATTGATCCTCTCTACTTGCCCATTTGTTTGGGGGTGTGAAACCAAAGCAAAACTGAGTTTGATGCCAAGATCTTCACAAAATTCGTGAAATTCCTTGGATGCAAAGTTGGTTCCATTGTCTGTGATGATGTTGTGAGGTACACCGAAGCGACAGGTGATTGCATTGAAGAACTTGATAGTCGTTGTAGCTGTTTGATTGGTGACTGGTATGGTCTCAATCCACTTGGTGAATTTGTCGACTGCTACCAATAAATAGATATGGCCACCTAGCGATGACTTTGGTGCGAAACGCTGACAAGGGTCGTACTTCCTGACCAAGTCTCTTGCATCAACTGCTGCTGTTGGCCAATAAAACCTAGCTCTGAAAGCTTTAGCCACAAGTGCTCGACTGCTTGCATGATGACCACACATGCCTTCATGTATCTCCCGCAACAGGGCCTTTCCATCTTCGATGGCGATGCACCGTTGGAATATACCAGAAATACTCCATTTGTAAATCTCGCCAGCTACTACTGTGTATGCTTTAGAGCGACGCGTAATGCGCCTAGCTTCCGCCAGGTCGTCTGGTAGCTCCTGTCGAATTAAATATGCCAGAAAAGGCTTAGTCCACATGGGCTCGAGGAGTAGAACTTGTTGTTCAGGTCCAACAACAATATGTCCGGCAACATCTTGGGGCGTACCCGAGTCGGTAGTCAACTTTTCAGGAGGTGCCGGAGCCTTGATTTTGATAGACCGTTGATTAATTACTTCATAAAAAACTCCATTGGAATTGCAGAGGATGTGGAACCGATGTTTGCCAGGGCATCTGCTTCTTCGTTGCTGACCCTTCGAACTTGGCTTCCATCGATTGATACATTTGGTGATAAACAATCATGTTATCACTAATGGCATCACACAAATTCATCGACTGGTGGACCACGAGATTTTAATCTCCATAAATATCCAAACGAGTAGCGCCACACGCCTTAGCCATACGCATGTCATGCAATAATGCCTCGTATTCTGCTTCGTTGTTTGTTGGTAGCAAAAAGTTCATCCTCAACACATACTTCATCTTGTCGCCTTGTGGTGAGATTAACACTACTCATGCTCCTGCGCGCCCATGTTTCGCTTGGAGCCATCGAAGTACATGGTCCATGAATCCGACATATCGGATGCGGTCGGAGTTGTGACTGAATCCAATCGACAAAGAAGGCTGGGAGAACCTGGGATTTGATAGATGTTCGATTGACATATGAAATATCATGTGGTGCTAACTCGATGGCCCACTGAGATACTCGACCGTGGCATCTGGATTGGCAAGTATAGTTTTCTGTGGAGCTTCTGTGACGATGATAATCGGATGTTCAGCAAAATAATGCCGCAATTTTCGTGCTCTCATCCATACAACATATGCCAGCTTTTGGTAGTGCGGGTACCGCTGCTTTGCTGGTGTGAGCACTTCACTGAGGTAATAGACGGGGCGCTGCACGCCGTGGACTTTCCCTTTCCGATATCTGTACCTGGCTCAATGGAAGCTGTAAAAAAGCAGTCTCTTGTTCTTTATAATTGAAAGCAATAGAGGGTTAGCGAGTTTACTTTCTTGGGACTTCAAACGAGCCAGTTGCTGTCCTAATAGAAGTTCATATCGATCCAGCCAAGCCAGTGCCATCATTAGAAAGTCCGGCCATTTTAGTTTCAGCCAGTTCAAGTTAGGGCAAGGAGGAAAGGAAGAGAGTAATGCAAGGATGTAAAGAATGAGACGCTAGAACAGACTGGCCCGCAGGCTTCCAACCTGACATTGCTTTGCTACTTTTCGAAAAAGGAAGAGAAGTTGCTTGATGCTTCCCCTTACCCATCAGGAAGCTAGCATCTTTTTGGGCTTTGCCAAACAGTCAATATGGTACATACTGTTAAGAACTTAAAATTAAGGTTAAAGCAGCATGAATACAGTGAAAAAAAAATTCCTGTTTAATTTGCAAACACTTTCATTGTCTTCCCAAGGGTTTTTCTTTTTTGGCGGGGTATTATCTTCCCAAGGTTGACTCCCAGGGACTAGGGGGAAAAGAAAAAAACTGCACATACCCCACAACTGACAAAATGGAGCCTGAAATTCGTCGACTAGTGGTGCATTTCTGTCTGTCGTTCTCTTGACAAATTCTTACAGAAGCTTCCCCGTGGTTGTTCCTGGACACTTTTGTTTCAAAGCACAGCATCCGAATCCTCAAAAACATGGTCATAACCAAAGCGTGTTGATAACAAGAAAACATGGAGCATCATATCCTTTTCCAATGCGAAGCTGACGTGGACGAGGCAATTCCAGTGGTGAACAACCTGCAAGCGAGGTAGGCATGGACAAGGATATGGAACGTCAGCCATAGCAACTATAAACAAGAAGAAACAAGACACCATTTGGCTTCTACTTGTGCTAATATTAGTCTAATCAGTAAAATATATGACATGAAATGAATCTATCACCAGACGTTCTTGGTTCTGCACATCATCTTGTTTCTAGTCTCTTGGCAAGTTCCGTGCAATTTTCTATACCGAGATGAAGCTAAACTATTACTACTTCCGTTCCAAGAAATAAGGTGTCCTTGTTTTATGTGTTTTTTGTTTGACCAAAAATTATTTCAAATATATAAAAATTATTTGTATGAAATTAGCATAATTAGAAAGTACTTTTTAATACAAATCCAACGGTGATAATTACATATGATATAATTAAAATTTTATTGCTCAATTTTTATGGTCAAAGTTCGTCTTAAAATACGTCTTTTACTTGAAACGATGGTAGTAGTATCTGCGCGCCACAACCCGAGCCCAATTGGGGCGAAGTTATAATTTTATATGTGGCTGCTGTGAGCTAGCTCTCAGATCTACTACCTCCATTTCAAGGAATAAGACGCACACGTATTCCAAGACGAACTTTGACCATAAAAATTGAGTAACAAAATCTTGATTATATTATATGTAATTAGTATCGTTGGATTCGTATTGAAACACACTTTTCAACGATACTAATTTCATGCAAACAACCTTTATCTATTTGCAGTTATATTTGGTCAAACAAAAAATACGTAAAACAAAGACGCCTTATTCCTTGAAACGGAGGTGTACTACGTAAAAAAATGAGTGGGGTGGAAGTTCAAGCCCTCCAAGAATTATACATCATTTTATACATGAGCAGAGACCAGATGCCGCTTATATTAACGCATAGCTGAGTCACATGGGAACAAGAGCAACGATCACTTTGGATAAAAACAGGCACAACATAGCCCAGTGGTGAGAGCGCAGTGGCGCCTCCCAGCGCGCGTTCGATCCTGGGTTGGACGGCTGTGCCACACAGCTTCTTTCTTAATAAAAAATGCCGCAGGGTTCCTTCCCTGATGGTCTCGTTTTAAAATCGTTGATATAGCACCGACGCCCGAAGTGATCAAGTCGAACTAACTAACTGGGACTGAACAGAGAGGAACTATTACCAAAACATAGGCTACATACTGTGTTATCTCCATCAAGCTGCTGGAATGAGACTCACGGTTGTTTCTGAATTTAAGTGCCACAGGTTAGTATAAATCGGCAGAGATGTGTATTGACTGTCAATCACCTTCAGGCACATAATACAAAGTGGTGTGTAGTTAAGTTTTTCCGTTTTATTACGGGCCTAGTGTTGTCAAATTGTCACTGATGAAACAAAGTGATGTACATACATTATGCAGCTGATATTTCCAATTAGTCCAATCTGAATTTGAAAATCCATAAAGAGACTAATCGGGTACACAGAGGACAAAGGAAAATGGCAAACGCAAAGTTAAAAGCGACGTTTACTAACCTTCATTAGAATATGGCAAAAACAAAGCAATACGATGCAGCTCGGGGAAGTTTCAGATTATGGCATTACTTTATACTAAGATTCCTTCTTGACAGGATCCAAATGCTAACTTTCTTCCAACCAGCATTCCTTTTTCTCTTATGTGGCGACTTGAAACCGTCATTTGACAAATCTTTCGAGTTGTTGCCTCTGAGCTTTAATGGCTACAGCAATAGGAGGATGGGTGGCCTCAGCCCTCATCACAAAGCTGGTTGAGAAGGTGTGCTCCTATGCTGGCGATCAGTATGAATACCAACGGCAAGACACAAAGGAGAAACTAAGAATCTTAGAGAAGAACCTATCGTCGATACAAACAGTGGCGCACATAGCTGAGAGAGTGCAGGCGAAGAACACAGTCATGGGAAGTTGGCTAAGGAGAATCAAAGATGCTGCATGTCAAGCTGAGGATGTTCTTGATTTGTTTGACTATCGAGTTCTACAAGCAGAAGCGGAAGACATGGGCAAGGCTAACTCAGTTGCTTCAGCCGCAGCTGGGTCATCTTCTTCATCCACAACCACCATCACCACTGTCTCTACCACTACTAGCACTAGCAGCGGCTCAACAGTAAATCAGTCGGCTTGTGCTCTCAAACGCTTCCTTTTCTCCGATGAAGATGTCGATGAGTTGATTTCTGTAGTGGATTTGTTTGCTGATATTGATAGTACGATGCAAACATTCCTGGGGTTAGTGAAGCTAGAGGACAGCAGACCAGAACAGGCAGTTCAGTGGCGCACGACAACCTCTATACCAGGCTCAAGAAAGTTTTTTGGTCGAGTTAATGAAGAAAAACACCTGAAGAAATTACTTGTTCAGATCAATGAACAATCCAGTCAGCCATATGATGTTATATCGATTGTTGGTATTGGTGGTGTTGGTAAGACTGCGTTAGTACAGAGAGTGTATAATCATTTCCGTGTCACCTGTCACTTTGATTTTGCAGTATGGCTTCATGTCTCAGATAAATTCGATGTTGGACGTCTAACAAAAGAGATGGCTCAGTCTGATAATCTCGGCATGTCTGCTGACTTGAACAGCATCAGTAGTTTAGATCAAGCTCAAAGGATGTTACGGGAGAAGCTGAATGGGAAAAGAGCTTTGGTAGTCCTTGATGATGTATGGAATGAACTGAGCAGCCAATCAGAGAACCTGTGCAAGCCACTGCAGTTTGCCTGTAAGGGCAGCAAAGTAATAGTTACGACTCGTAGTAAAAACGTTGCAAACATCAACGGAGCAACAGAGATGATGTACTTACATGGATTAGAAGAAGAAGAGTACTGGGGGTATTTCTCAGAATGTGCGTTTGGTGATGCAAATCCATCTGAATATCCACAGCTGGAAAATATTGGTCAACAAGTGGTGAAGAGGTTGGCAGGATCACCTTTAGCAGCAAAGACAGTTGGTGCTTCACTGAAACTTGAGTTAGAAGAAAATCATTGGAGGGCTGTCTCTAGGAGGAAATTATGGCAATTAGAGCAAAAGGAAGATGATATTATATCAGCATTGGGACTGAGTTATGAGCATCTTCCTGACCATTTGAAGCAATGCTTTGTTTACTTTGCACTGTTTCCTAAGAAATACCACCTTCGTGGAGATGTGCTCATACAGATGTGGAGGGCTCATGGTTTCCTTAGCACACAAACACCGGATGAAATTGCCTATCGTTACATCAACGATCTCTTGCAGCTTTCGTTTATTGAGAAGGTAGCCAACAAAGAGGACCACTATGTAGTTCATGACTTGCTACATGATTTTGCAGAGTCAGTCTCTAATGGAGAACACTTCCGAATAGAAGATGACTTCCATGTGTGCATTCCAAGAAACGTTCGCCACATATATGTCAGTGCAAGCAATATATCTAAGGTGTTCATAAGTATGCAAGAATTCAAAGAGTTGAAGAAGAATGTGAGAAGCTTAATAATATGCAAGGCAGAAGAAGGTACTTCCCGCAGAGGGATCACATCGTCGAACTTCAACCATGTTCTTGAAGAGACTCTCCAACAGCTAAGAAGCTTACGGGTTTTAGTACTAAGCAATCTTGATGGTATACTCCCAAAAAATCTGGATAAATTGGTCCACCTTAGGTATCTAAATATCCATGAAAATGGAAGCTTTATCAGTGTCCCCAAGTCAATGTTCAAGCTCTACCATCTAAATGGACTGGATCTGAAAATTCAAGAAGGCAGGATGGTGAAAAAAGAACTTCAAGAGGGCTTAAGTATGTTGACCCAGTTAAGATATTTAAAGGCCCCAAAGGAAATAATTTCAGGTATAAAATTGATTGGCAGGCTAACATCCCTCAGGGAATTAGAGGAGTACGAAGTGAAGAGTGACATGAAGCATCATATATGTCAACTAAAAGAGTTGAATGAACTTAGAGGCATGCTAAACATCAAGAATCTTCAGAATGTGAGATGCAGGGAAGAATCATCTGAGGCGGGATTAGTTAAGAAGGAAAACCTGAACAAGCTAACACTCTGTTGGAATCATCACAAACACAGCATGAACTACACCGACCATGAAGGCGTGCTTGAAGGGTTACAACCAAATCCCAACTTGAGAGAACTTTCTGTCAGATGTTACATGGGAATCAACTCTCCTTCTTGGCTATCCTGTAAATACTTGCCCAACATTCACTGCATTGAATTATTCTCCTGCCATCATTGGAAAACTCTTCCACCTTTTGGGAGCCTACCATTCCTGAGGATATTAAAGATAAGGCATTTAACAGCAGTGGAAAATATAGATGCTGGATTCTATGGGGATGCTGCAGTGGCATTTCCATCACTGGAAAAGCTTCTATTTGAAGGCATGGAAAAGTGGAAAGGATGGTCAGGTATTGATTCCAGCCAACAAGTATTTCCACGTCTGCGTGACATCTGTATTCAGAAATGTACCCAGTTGATGGGCCCTTTACCATTACAGTCACTCCAAAAAATGCAAATTTCTGTATCTAACTCGATGTATGAGAAGATAACCAGTTGCGAATCTGAAAATACAACTAATGTCAACACGTCCTTCCATGTTCAGCTCTCCCTGGACCACTTGGGACTTCTCTTTAGCTGTCTTCCAACGAGCAGCCTAGCCAATGTTCATATGCTGGATATCTCATCTAGCCACCTGGAAATTTTTAACATGGATCAGAAGGAATGGCTGCAACAACTCACTTCACTTGAGGAACTTCGCTTCACTGACTGCCTAAAACTGAGATCACTGCCATCCAACATGATGCATCTCACATCTCTTGAGTCTCTGTACATAGAGACATGTCCAAAACTTGAGTCCTTTCTCCAGACGGGATTACCTCTTTCCCTGAAGATGCTCACTGTCATAAAATGCCGGAAAACATTCAGTGAGCTCTGCTCCGAGATCAACACAAGTACGAACAACACAATACAACAGGTCATTGTGCGGGAACCCATTGCGTGCGTTGGAACAAAAAGAAGAAGGGCATCATAATACGAAAACGTAAGTATGATAAAAATATTTTCTCTTTTCTCATGAAGTATGGATTGAAGAAAAATCTATGTGTATCTTGTCCAATCTGTCTAGAAGATGAATGAACAGAACAAAATAAGAAATAATTTATAATTTGTTGTTTGCTGTTGTTGAAGATCAATGTCAAACAGTAGATTCATGCTTACCTTTAGTACTTTGGCTTCGTTGCAGCTAGGAAGTGGAGAAAAGTTCCTGTTCCTGAAGGATAAATGATTGAACAAGGGCTCGATTCAGCAGTACGCACCAACAATGATCGTAGAGGCTCTAAACTATACACATGAAATGCTGATGTTGTGGGATCTCTTGGTGTTCAGGCCATTCACGAAGACCCAACGTTTTGTACCAGTCGAGTGCCAACACAGTTCGCCCACCAACACTGGAGAAGTTTATTGGTGAATGAAGAAGAAATGGAGAGTATTCCTTGTGATCAGATTAATCTTGTGTACCAATTGTACCAGTGCAACATGTTGGTGGCAGACATCTCAGCTAAGTGAAAAAATTCAGTTAGTTAGTATCGTTGTAGTATCTTCCGTTGGTCCCTTGATGCACAGGCTAGTAGATTACTGGACCTAGCGGCTACCGTGATGATCGCCATCAACGGTGCACCATCTTTGTTTGAGGCCCTATCAGACAGAATCAAAGTGGGTGCAAACTCCAAAGGCTGCCCAGAACGGCACAGTTGACTGGTTGCTCAGTGAGAGATAGCTTCTTATATTTTACTACTATGTTTTAGTTTGGCAGAAGGCTAGCAATCAGGCCACTTGTTCTTTTGCACTCCGTAACTTGTTAATCTGCAGTCTTTTGCTCACCACCTGTTTGATTCTCACAACAATCTACTTTTAGGAGAACAGATGGCTTACTTACCCCACAGACCGATTCCCAAAAAATCAAATTGCATGATCAACAATAAATGCTACCTGCGTTTGTACTTCTATAAAATATTTAGATATTTGGCTAATTAAGCTAATTTGTTATGTGATGATTTTTTATTTATTTACCTCAATACTGACCATAATCTGACATCTAGTTGCCCTTTTTTGAAAGAATGCTACGGATATTTCAAACGGTTTAGATCGATGCTCTCCAGCAACCATTTGACAAATATGTAGTTGGGCATGGCTGCAAGCCTACAATACAAGAAGCTGCTACAGAGTTAAACAACATAATTCTGAGATTACCACATAGTCTGTTTACCATTGAGGCATTGACACTCACCAAACTGAATATAATTCTGAGATAACCACATAGTCTGTTTACCATTGTTGCTATCTGATAATATATGGAGCCAGTTTAAGCTGGACCTTTCAAAAAAAGAAAAAAAAAAGAACTCACCAAACTGAACAAGATTCTACAATTTTGTGCATCAACTTAAGCAGCAGAGTAGAAGTAAACATCACAAGTCACTATCGCAGCCCTAAATCCAGATTCGCTCCCATTTTTCTCGTCACCACTATATAAGAGAATGCAGGGACAGCTAAAAAGAAGGGTCTCAGCTCGCTTGGAAACCAGAACGGGAGCAACAACTCAGTACTGAGAACATATGACCTTAATTAGTAGGAGGGAACAAGGCTTGTTCAAATGCTCAAATTGACCGGGGAGTAAGCCATATCATTTCATCATTGGATTGCAGGAAGAGGAGACCAGGGACCGGAGATGTAGATGGTTTTCTTACTTGGTGAGAGCGGTGATCTCAGAAGCAGGCGTCTCCCGCCGCCACCGGAGACCACGTCGGCGATGGTGAAGGGCGGATTGATGTAAACGAGGAACGGCCGCCGAACTGACGGCGAGGAAGGAAGGAAGGGGCGGTCCCCATCTTCATCTTCGCCAACCCCTCTGCTTCTTTCCCATCGCGCGCGCGACTGAAGTTCGTCGTCGACCCTCCGCTGCTGCCGCCGGCCGGACCGCCGTCTCCCACCGCCCGCGGCCAGCGCCGCTCCCTCCCGCGTTGCCTCGCCGCACCACCCTCCTCGAACCGCCCCCACTGCCGGTCCGCCCCGACCTCCCCTCTAAATCCACCATCTTCTCCAGTTCCAGCGAGGTCCTCGCACCACCACCCGAACCCTAAGTCGCCGGCCACCGCACCCCACCCTAAAACCCTAAGGTTTTCTTCCTCCCTCCGCCGGCGACGCCGCGGACAGCCGCGTCGTCCCCATCGGCGGCGAGGTCCTCCCGGTCGCCCGTTGCTTCATCTTCGTCGTCTCCGATGAACTCCTCCACCGCATTCCTAACCATGGTGGGCCGGCCCGTTGCGTCGGAGACCTACGCGTCATGGCCGGCAAAACGGCTCTGCCAAACGCCGTGGATATGGGCCGAGTAAAGGTGCTCTAAAAGCCCATGACGTAAGTTTTAGATTCGAGTTTTAGGTTGTGCTGTGGCGATTTACACAAAAATAACCCAAAAGTGAAAGAAAAGCACAGACTAACCCTCCGGCGAAACTATTTCGCCAATCTAACCCTTTTGTGTGGCGCTTCTCCCACGGGCGCCACACATGCCCATGTGGCTCCTCCTCGCCGGCGCCACCGTCCCGGCCCGACGTGGCCCCTCGCCGGCCGAGCCGGTGCGACCATCCGACGTGGCAGCATGTGTGGCGCCCCTCCCAACGGCGCACACATGCACTTGGAATTGCCCAAAACATACTGTGAGACAAATCCTCTGGGACTTAGCCGTTTTGCGAGGCTCGATGTGTGGCGCCGATGCCACGGGCGCCACATTAGCCTGTGTGGCGCCGATGCCACGGCGCCACACATCCACTTAAGTGTGGCGCCCGCGCCCGCGCCCAGCCCGACCCTCTCTTTCTTCTTTCTCTTCCTCTCTCGCTTCTCCTCCCCAACCGCCGCCGCCGCCCGCCCTCGCTCGGGCCCCCACCAAATCGACCAAGGAATCGTCAGATCTATCCGGCCAAGTCCTTCCTCCTCCATTCCTCAAGGTATTCCCCTTCGATTCCCTCTGATTCGTCCACTATTGTTGGTGGATTTGGTGGATTTAGATATGAACCCTAGATTTGTTGGAACCCTAGATATGAAATTTTACATGTATGTGTTGAAATGGCTATGTATGTGTTGAAATGGCTATGTAAGTGTTGAATGTGTATGTGTAGGAACCCTAGATATGTTAGTGGATTTGGATATGAACCCTAGATTTGGATATGTTGGTGGATTTGGATATGAACCCTAGATTTGGCTATGTAGATATAAAATGGCTATGTATGTGTTCAAATTCTATGTATGTATGTCTTGAAATGTCTACTATTTGTGATGGAATAACTCATATTTGAACCAAATATTTGTTGGAACCCTAGATATGAATGTATGTGTGTATGTATGTAACTCTCATGTATTTGGATATGAACTCTCATGTATGTGTTGCTCATTTTTGTTAGTGGAATGACTCATAATATGGTTGTGTAAACATGTAGGATGGTGTGGCTTCTGATGAAGAGTACGACAGGATGCACCGGGCTGTTCATATGACGGAGAGGGGAACGGATCTTCACCCTTTGAAGATTCGTTACCATGGCACAGCGGATATACCGTATGACGAGAGGTACACGGAGTTCATCCGGCCTACCGGTCTTATGGCGTTCATATCCCTTGTAAGCCGTGGGGGGCCACACATGAACCCCTTGATGACCCACAAGTATAGGGGATCGCAACAGTCTTCGAGGGAAGTAAAACCCAATTTATTGATTCGACACAAGGGGAGGTAAAGAATACTTATAAGCCTTAACAATCGAGTCGTCAATTCAGTCGCACTGGAAAAGCACTAGCAACAGGGGTGATGTGAAAGTAGCAGTGATATGAGAGCAATAGTAATGAGTAACACAACAGCGAGTAGTAGTAATATGAGAGCAATGGCACCAGGAAACAGCTTGACATGTAGAACCGAGTATATGATGATGAAAGATGGACCGGGGTTCCCGGCTATCTACACTAGTGGTAACTCTCCAATAACAAATGTTGGGTGAACAAATTACGATCGGGCAATTCATAGGATTGAAATAGCATTAAGACAGAATATCAAGATCATTAATCATGTAGGCATGTTTTCCAATAATAGTCGTACGTGCTCGCAATGAGAAACTTGCACAACATCTTTTGTCCTACCGATCAGGTGGCAGCTAGGGCCTCAAGGGAAACTATCTGGATATTAAGGTACTCCTTTTAATAGAGCACCGGAGCAAAGCATTAACACTCCGTGAAAACATGTGATCCTCACATCACCGCCATCCCCTCCGGTTGTCCCGATTTCGTCACTTCGGGGCCTTTGGTTCCGGACGAGTGACATGTGCATACAACTTGTAGATACAATCTAAGCAATAATATAAAGCTCAAATCTAAGATCATGCCACTCGGGCCCTAGTGACAAGCATTAAGCATAACAAGATTGCAGCAACGATAACTTCATAAACTTTGTAGATAGACAATCATAATGTAACAATCCATCGGATCCCGACAAACACAACACCGATTACATCAGATGAATCTCAATCATGTAAGGCAGCTCATGAGATCATTATATTGAAGTACATGGGAGAGATGATACCAACTAGCTACAGCTAGAACCCGTAGTCCATGGGGGAACTACTCACGGAGCATGATGGAGGCGATGGCGTTGATGGAGATGGCTTCCGGGGCACTTCCCCGTCCCGGCAGGTGCCGCGACGAGACTTCGTCCCCGAATTGGAGTTTCGCGATGGTGGCGGCGCCCTGGAGTCTTTCTCGGAGTTTCGTCAAGAGTTACGGTGTTTTTAGGTCGAAAGGGATTTTATAGGCGAAGAGGCGGCGCGAGGGGCACTGGGGCGCCACACCACGAGCCGGCGCGGGCCCGGGCCGGCCGCGCCGCCCTATGGTGTGGTGGCCCTCCGGCCCCTCTCCGACTCTTCTTCGGTGTTCGGACGCTTCGGGGAAAATAGGAGGTTTGGTCTTCGTTTCGTCGAATTCCGAGAATATTGCCCGAACAGCCTTTCCGGAACCAAAAACAGCAGAAAACGAGAACCGGCACCGTGGCATCTTGTTAATAGGTTAGTTCGGAAAACGCATAAAAACATTATAAAGTGCAAGCAAAACATGTAAGTATTGTCATAAAACAAGCATGGAACGACATAAATTATGGATACGTCGGGGACGTATCGGCATCCCCAAGCTTAGTTCTCGCTCGTCCCGAGCAGGTAAACGATAAAAAGAATAATTTCGTAGTGACATGCTACTTACATAACCTTGATCATACTATTACAAAGCATATGAAATGAATGAAGTGACTCAAGGCAATGATCTATAGTTGCTAACAAATAGATAACATATAGCAAAACTTTTCATGAATAATACCTTCAAGACAATTATCAAAAGTCTTGCATAAGAGTTGACTCATAAAGCAATAAGTTCAAAGTAAAGGCATCGAAGCAACACAAAGGAAGATATAAGTTTCAGCGATTGCTTTCAACTTTCAACATGCATATCTCATGGATAATTGTCAACATAAAGTAATATGATGAATGCAAATATGCAAGTATGTAAGAATCAATGCACAGTTGACACAAGTGTTTGCTTCTAAGATGGAAGGAAATAGGTAAACTGACTCAACATAAAGTAAAAGAAAGGTCTTTCAAAGAGGAAAGCATCGATTGCTATATTTGTGCTAGAGCTTTGGTTTTGAAAACATAAAGAGAGCATAAAAGTAAAGTTTTGAGAGGTGTTTGTTGTTGTCAACGAATGGTAGTGGGCACTCTAACCCCTCGCTAGACAAACCTTCAAAGAGCGGCTCCCATGAATTATTTTTATTTTTGGGTGGCACTCCTTCCAACCTTTCTTTCACAAACCATGGCTATCCGAATCCTCGGGTGCCTGCCAACAATCTCATACCATGAAGGAGTCCCTTTTTATTTTAGTTTCATTATGATGACACTCCTCCCAACCTTTGCTTACACAAGCCATGGCTAACCGAATCCTCGGGTGCCGTCCAACAATCACATACCATGGAGGAGTGTCTATTTTGGTTAATTAATTTGGGACTCGGGAATCCCATTGCCGACTCTTTTTGCAAAATTATTGGATAAGCGGATGAAGCCACTAGTCCATTGGTGAAAGTTGCCCAACAAGATTGAAAGATAAACACCACATACTTCCTCATGAGCTATAAAACATTGACACAAATCAGAGGTAATAAATTTTGAATTGTTTAAAGGTAGCACTCAAGCAATTTACTTTGGAATGGCAGGAAATACCACATAGTAGGTAGGTATGGTGGACACAAATGGCATAGTGGTTGGCTCAAGTATTTTGGATGCATGAGAAGTAATCCCTCTCGATACAAGGCTTAGGCTAGCAAGGCTATTTGAAGCAAACACAAGTATGAACTGGTACAACAAAACTTACATAAGAACATATTGCAAGCATTATAATACTATACACTGTCTTCCTTGTTGCTCAAACACTTTTACCAGAAAATATCTAGATCTTAAGAGAGATCAATTATGCAAACCAATTTCAACAAGCTATACAGTAGTTCTCCACTAATAGGCTTAGACTACATGAAAAAACTTAATCATGATCTACTTGAGAGCTCAAAACAATTGCCAGGTGTCAAATTATCCAAGACATATGAGGCATTTTCCTTTTCCAACCAAATAAGTATTGTAGCTTCCAACTTTTATCATTGAACGTTAAAAGTAAAACGAAGAACAAGTGTTCATATGAAAAAGCGGAGCGTGTATCTCTCCCACACAAGGATTGCTAGGATCCGAATTTATTCAAACATAAACAAAACGAAAATAAACACACAGACGCTCCAAGTAAAGCACATATGATGTGACCGAATAAAAATATAGTTTCAGGAGAGGAACCTGATAAGTTGATGAAGAAGGGGATGCCTTGGGCATCCCCAAGCTTAGACGCTTGAGTCTTCTTGAAATATGCAGGGATGAACCACGGGGGCATCCCCAAGCTTAGACTTTTCACTCTTCTTGATCATATATCATCCTCCTCTCTTGACCCTTGAAAACTTCCTTCACACCAAACTTCTCATAAACTTCATTAGAGGGGTTAGTACTCAAAAAATTTGAATCCACCTTGGTCCTATAGTGGCACATTGCAAGAACTCAATAAAACATTAGCTACAGCTTTCCACGTCTAGAAAACCTCGCTTAAAGTCCACAAGAGACAATGCAAAAAACAGAGACAGAATCTGCCAAAACAGAACAGCCAGTAAAGACGAATTTTAATAAAATACTTCCGTTGCTCAAATAAGAAAACTCAAAACTAACGAAAGTTGCGTACATATCTGAGGAACACGCACGTAAATTGGAATATTTTTCTGAGTTACCTACAGCGAAAACAGCCCAGATTCGTGACAGATAGAAATCTGTTTCTGCGCAGAAATCCAAATCTAGTATCAACCTTCGATTAGAGGCTTCACTTGGCACAACAAAACACAAAACTAAGATAAGGAGAGGTTGCTACAGTAGTAAACAACTTCCAAGACATAAATATAAAACAAAGTACTGTAGCAAAATAACACATGGGTTATCTCCCAAGAAGTTCTTTTCTTTATAGCCATTAAGATGGGCTCAGCAGTTTTAATGATGCACTCGCAAGAAATAGTATTTGAAGCAAAAGAGAGCATCAAGAAGCAAATCCAAAACACATTTAAGCCTAACATGCTTCCTATGCATAGGAATCTTGTACACAAATAAATTCATGAAGAACAAAGTGACAAGCATAAGAGGATAAAACAAGGATAACTTCAAAAATTTCAGCATATAGAGAGGTGTATTAGTACCATGAAAATTTCTACAACCATATTTTCCTCTCTCATAATAATTTTCAGTAGCTTCATGAACAAACTCAACAATATAGCTATCACATGCAGCATACTTTTCATAATTTCCAAACACATAATTTTTATCAAGTTCAAGAATAGTGGAATTAAAACTTTCAAACTTACTTTTATTAATAATATAACAAGGTAGTTGATCAATCTCAATAGATATGGGACTCATAGAATAAGTCAAGAACTCTCCAATCCCATTTTCATTAGTAGTACAATTAATATTATCAAGTAACATAGGACCATCATCTAGAGCTTTATCATAGACATTTGCCAAACAAAATTCTTTAGTACCATGCATTTCGACATCGGGCACAAACAAAGCATTATCATAAGATTTATCAAAGTAGCATGAATTATCATAGATAACAAGTAGCATAATTATTCTCACAAGTATTACTCATAGGTACTATTTCAAGAGAATCCACAGGAACATAACATTCAACCTCTTCCAGTAAGCATGGAGGATAATCAAATAGTGTAAGAGATAAAGAGTTACTCTCATTAGAAGGTTGACATGGGTAGCTAATCCATTCTTCCTCCTTTTGTTCGTCGCTCTCTTCTTCTTTTTCATCCAATGAGCTTTCAAGTTCATCAATTTCCTCCTCTTTTTCATCCAATGAGCTTTCAGGTTCATCAATTTCTTCTTCCACCGGTTCCTCGCAAATTGTGAGTGCATTCTTGTGCATTAATGTGTCTCTCTTTATAATCAAGGATATAAGGATTCCTACTCGTAGCATTCTATGCAAGAATTAAGGATAGTTGAGACATAATCTTTAAGGCCCTTACAAACAACACAAGTTTCATAATTCTCAACCATGAAGGATTCTATCTCGGAGGCTCCCATAAATAAGACAAATTGTTCTACCTCTTCGAACCCATAATGAATATAGCAATTCCGATTATAGTTCTTAATTAAAAATTCCTCACTAAAGCCACATTGAAATTTAAGATGTTTAGTATCCTGTTGAGAGCAACAGTTTATATCATGGCGTTCAAGCAAGATTTTAGCAATTGTATTCAATTTTTCTATCATAGCACTCATTATTTTACCAGTTCTTGATTCTCTATAACAATTATAACATTCTATAAGCTCCAAGTAGGTTGTTGGTTCTCCCATAACAGCAGTTTTTAATTTTTTGGTTTTTCAAATTTTTATGGATTTTTGGGTATATGAGACAAACAAGACAAAAATAAACTAGACAACACTAATACTAGACAGAAATAAACTAAGCACAAATAAACTAGACAAAAGTAAACTAAGCAAAACAAAATAAAATAAAACAGAGAGAGATGTAGAGTGTACTCCCCAGGTGAACTTATGAGTAGAGCTATGCCTCCCGGCAACGGCGCCAGAAAATAGTCTTGATGGCCCACAAGTATAGGGGATCGCAACAGTCTTCGAGGGAAGTAAAACCCAATTTATTGATTCGACACAAGGGGAGGTAAAGAATACTTATAAGCCTTAACAACTGAGTCGTCAATTCAGCTGCACCTGGAAAAGCACTAGCAACAGGGGTGATGTGAAAGTAGCAGTGATATGAGAGCAATAGTAACAGTAACACAACAGCAGTAGTAGTAATATGAGAGCAATGGCACCAGGAAACAGTTGACATGTAGAACCAGTATATGATGATGAAAGATGGACCGGGGTTCCCAGCTATCTACACTAGTGGTAACTCTCCAATAACAAATGTTGGGTGAACAAATTACAGTCGGGCAATTGATAGGATTGAAATAGCATTAAGACAGAATATCAAGATCATTAATCATGTAGGCATGTTTTCCAATAATAGTCGTACGTGCTCGCAATGAGAAACTTGCACAACAACTTTTGTCCTACCAGCCGGTGGCAGCCGGGCCTCAAGGGAAACTACTAGATATTAAGGTACTCCTTTTAATAGAGCACCGGAGCAAAGCATTAACACTCCGTGAAAACATGTGATCCTCACATCACCGCCATCCCCTCCGGTTGTCCCGATTTATGTCACTTCGGGGCCTTTGGTTCCGGACAGTGACATGTGCATACAACTTGTAGATACAATCTAAGCAATAATATAAAGCTCAAATCTAAGATCATGCCACTCGGGCCCTAGTGACAAGCATTAAGCATAACAAGATTGCAGCAACGATAACTTCATAAACTTTGTAGATAGACAATCATAATGTAACAATCCATCGGATCCCGACAAACACAACACCGATTACACCAGATGAATCTCAATCATGTAAGGCAGCTCATGAGATCATTGTATTGAAGTACATGGGAGAGATGATACCAACTAGCTACGGCTAGAACCCGTAGTCCATGGGGGAACTACTCACGGAGCATGATGGAGGCGATGGCGTTGATGGAGATGGCTTCCGGGGCACTTCCCCGTCCCGGCAGGGTGCCGGGACGGAGACTTCGTCCCCCGAATTGGAGTTTCGCGATGGTGGCGGCGCCCTGGAGTCTTTCCGGAGTTTCGTCAAGAGTTACGGTGTTTTTAGGTCGAAAGGGATTTTATAGGCGAAGAGGCGGCGCGAGGGGGCACTCGGGGCGCCACACCACAGGCCGGCGCGGGCCCGGGCCAGGCCGCGCCGCCCTATGGTGTGGTGGCCCTCCGGCCCCTCTCCGACTCTTCTTCGGTGTTCGGACGCTTCCGGGAAAATAGGAGGTTTGGTCTTCGTTTCGTCGAATTCCGAGAATATTGCCCGAACAGCCTTTACGGAACCAAAAACGGCGAGAAAACGAGAACCGACACCGTGGCATCTTGTTAATAGGTTAGTTCCGGAAAACGCATAAAAACATTATAAAGTGCAAGCAAAACATGTAAGTATTGTCATAAAACAAGCATGGAACGACAGAAATTATGGATACGTCGGGGACGTATCACCCCTCGGCACTCACCGCCCTTGTCGACCGGTGGAGGCCGGAGACTCACACCTTCCACTTGAGGGCCGGCGAGATGGCCCCTACTCTCCAGGATGTTTCCATGATCCTTGGACTACCTATTCGGGGGAGCCACCTGTGTATGAACACAGCTTCTGATGGGTGGCGCCAGCAGATGGAGGCGCTTATTGGCAGGGCTCCTCCGCTGCCAACAGAACCAAAGAAGAGAGCTCCCGCCGGCGCGTCTTTCGAATGGATCAAGACTAACTTTGGAGAATGCCCGGAAGAGGCCGACGAGGACACTCGGAGGACGTACGCCCGCGTGTACTTATGGTACATGATTTCGGGGACTCTCTTTCCTGACAGTGGGGGGAAGCTGGCCCATTGGTGTTGGCTGAAGGCGCTTACGGTGTTGGATGCCCGGTGGAGTTGGGGAACAGCGGCACTTGCCTACCTCTACCGGCAGGTGATGATTTGCTCTATGTACTATTTTCCTATAGTAGTGTGCTAGACAAAGTACTAACCAAATGTCTTATGTGCGCAGTTGGACGAAGCTTGTCGCGAGTCCGGGAGCGGCGGTATTGGTGGATGCATGCTCCTACTTTCCGTATGGAGCTGGGACCGCCTATCAGTTGGGCGGCCTAGGACACTCACCGAGAGGCCATGACCTCATCACCCTCACTTTCCTGATCGGGAGCCCACTTGGGCATACCTTTGGGACAATGTCTCGGTGATGACGAGCGATCCAATGGTCATGTACAGGCAGTACACTGCGGAGTTGGACACTCTTACCGCCGAGCGGGTAACCGATCACTCGCGGAGTTGCAATCCTAGTTTTGATTGATTCTACTCGGCATGTTCTAAATATTTGTATGCTCGTAGGTGGAATGGGAGCCATATGGTAGCTACTACCGTATTGGCGCGGGGATGGCCGACCTCAACCACAAGTGCACGGAGGAGGCGCGGTTCGGCGTATGCGCTGCCCACTCATATGCATGTGGCTTGTTGAACACCACCAGCCGCAAAGAGTGATGAGACGAGTTTGGGTTGTATCAGACACGGACAAGGCGCTTC
This sequence comes from Lolium rigidum, assembly GCF_022539505.1. Taxonomy (NCBI): domain Eukaryota; kingdom Viridiplantae; phylum Streptophyta; class Magnoliopsida; order Poales; family Poaceae; genus Lolium; species Lolium rigidum. Next base: position 92,317,282 of record NC_061514.1, on the reverse strand, counting down.
ATAGGTAAACTTCTGGAATCATGCGATGGAAGATTCTTGATAGAAGAGGTACAAACTAACTTGTTGATTCTTGCAGGCTTGATAGGCAGCGGCAGAGGAAGATTATGTCAACCGAGGAAAGAAGGTTGTCACTGAGGAGGATGACGGGCCGCCGCGGAGATCAGCTTTGTCGAGGATGAGGAACGACGAGCCGTTCTCTTCGGATGAGGAGGAGGAGGAGCAGGAGGAGCGAGGAGGAGGAGCGAGCAGGAGCGACGAGCAACAACAGCCACGGCGGCGGACGAAGAGGATGGCCGTCCGGAAGCAGCCCGCGAGGACGGCACGTCGAGGACGCTACTAGGATGTGCTACGTGTTGTTGTGAACTCTATATTCATAAGTATCGATTTGTGAACCCTATGTCATTTCGAACCATGGTCCGTAATGCTACTTGTTGTTTGAATCTACGTGCTACAATGTGACCTATGAAGTGTTATATGTGTATGTCATGAAATTGCTACTTGTTGTGTCCAATGTTGTACTCGTAACTGTTGGAGTTTGGTAGGATTTTTCATGTTTTTAACACAAGTCAATGTGTGGCGCCCTTCCCACTGGCGCCACAAATGCTAGTGTGGCGCCCGTGGCATCGGCGCCACACATGCCAACTTATATGAACTATTGGGTCGAAAACATCCAGGGGCTCCGGACGATAAGTCCTTAGCCGTTTCGCGAGCCTCTATGTGTGGCGCCCGTGGCATCGGCGCCACACATCGAGCCTCGCAAAACGGCTAAGTCCCGAAGGATTTGTCTCACAGTATGTTTTGGGCAATTCCAAGTGCATGTGTGGCGCCGTTGGGAGGGGCGCCACACATGCTGCCACGTCGGATGGGCGCACCAGCTCAGCGGCGAGGGGGCCACATCGGCTGGGACAGTGGCGCCGGTAGGAGGGGAGCCACATGGGCATGTGTGGCGCCCGTGGGAGGAGCGCCACACAAAAGGGTTAGATTGGCGAAATAGTTTCGCCGAAGGGTTAGTCTGTGCTTTTCTTTCACTTTTGGGTTATTTTTTTGTAAATCGCCTTGTGCTGTTGCCTGTTGCCCAGTTACAGTAGCTTGGTTCTACTGTCTTGGGCTGTTGGGTACCTAGGGGTGCGAAGTGCGGACTTCTGTTCAATTCCTCGGGCACCGTCTCACAAGAAGAAAAGAACATTGCCTCAAAAAAAAAAAATCAAGAAGAAAAGAACAGCGAGCGACAATGTAAAACCAGGTTTTAGGTAGCTGGAGAACTCGAAATCCAGTGCAGTTGTGAACTTGTCATTCATCGTCGCGGAAGAACAAATCACTGATTTCTTCGTAACGAATCCGCATTGACTATGCACAAAGGGTGATGCTGGCTACTTGCCACCATCAGCTTGACTGTGCAAAGAAACTGAATGGTCACTCCGAACTGTCAGTATCTTAATGTTTGTTAGCACAGCTAGAGCGCATACTGCCCACCCTGGCTCGAATCTCCGGATTGACAGGTGCTCTGCTCGCGGAGCTTTCTTCTATAAAGCAACGCCAGCCGGGGCAAGACCTGGCTGGTCTCTTTTTTTTTTTACTCTCCACTCCGGTTATTTTGCCACCTCCATCTGAAATCGCATGAGATTTTCCTTCCACAAGTTGTTATCCAGGCACCTCTCATAGAAAGTTACCTCGCCGTCCAATTTCACCGCTATGGCAGCCATGCTTCTTGTCCCATATCGTGCCTGAAAAAGATAATAGAGATTTACATCATCCCATTGCACGGTACAATTGCCAAATTGGGAAAACAGGCAACTGAATCTGTTCCAGGGTAAGCATGGCATTTGCCCGAGCAATCCACATCAACCATGAGAAATGATTTTTTTTGCAGAAAACAACATGAAGCGGGTAGAATCATGCATATTTACCTGTCCCTTCTCCGTGTCGATGAATATAGAGCTTAGCTGGTATTCCCAATCGGAATCGACGCCAGTGTCAGGCACCGCCGATCTGTCAGCCTTGACGGTGTCTGTCATTAGCTCTTCAACCATCTGCTTCAAAGAGACTTCTGCATCATCATGAACTGCAAGAAATCTATTGAAACTCTGTCCTAAGTGCAGCGCCTGGATGGTGAGAAATGAAATCCATGAGTAAATTAGTCCAAGGCTTGTCTGAATTAAGATAATTAGAAGAAATTGGGACAATTTTGTTATTTATACTAGTACTTCAGATAACAATAGAAAGAATTCTGAATGGACGTGTTTATTTCCTCATATTTTCCCACCACTTATATAGCATACAACCTGGTTATGACAAGATGAAACTTTCACGCCAATACACCATTTAAGCATTCCAAAACTGAAAAAAATCTCAAAAACATATGCAGTTTAATTGACCACAATATTCACTCAAACACATAAATTGGTTATTCAGCTGCACAATAATTTCTGGATTTTTTTGAAGGATATAAGAATATCAGAATGTAGAGACTATAACCATGACATACGAAAAGGTCAGCTGCAAAGAAAATAAACTAAAAAAATCAGTTCCTACTGTTCTGGTTTATTGTATTTAAAATTAAGCCCAGAAATTAGGGATTCTTAACATAAAGAAACAGTTTGTCAGTATCCATTGAAAAAGTAACGAAACAATTGATGGATTTAATTTATTGCTCAAATTTAGCTGTGAAATAACAAGACTGGCCCAACAAGCATGCCATCAGACCGTCACAAATTGGAAGCAGATGAATGGCCACTTGCATTAAGAGAGATGGAGCATCCATATCTCAAAGCATCTTCCAACTTCCATCACAGAGATATAGCAAAAAAGAACTTCAATCTAGTGGCAGAAAACAAGACATACCCGGAAAAGGAAAATAAGTCACACTCTAATCATGAGTATTGTACTATTGCTAACCTTTGGCCAAGGGGAGTCAATAGCAGCATTAGAAAGCACATGACACCCAGGGGAAACTGGTTGAACCACAGAAGCACCATTGGGTTTATTAGAAATGTAAACCATGGTTCGTAAATGCACATCGGCCAATATAAGATTAAAGCCATTGTACTGATCTGCTTCCTTTGCAATTTCTGTCGCATACTCCAATGGATCCTGCCTGCCCTATGTAAATTCATAGAAAAACAAAGATAGTAAAAAAAACAAGTCATGGATTCCTGCAAAGCAATAATCAAGAAGGCTTAATACGTATGTTGTAGGGGGGAGATTGCACAAAACGTAGTGTAACCTTACATGCGTAAGCAAGTCAAATTGGATGTTCACTTGCAAATTCAAGAAGTCAGTTACCAAGCAGAAAAAACTCCTAAGTTGAACAGCACGAAACATCTGACACAATCATGCCTTGACAAAAAAATGCCTATTTCCAGACGGGTCTATTCATATCCTATTCTAATTGTAGGGATGTGTGTTCTCTACTACCAAAAATGCCTTGACATCTTAGCAAACATACATATACAAACAAATAATGCGCGGTTTTGTTTTACAGTTTTATCAAGGAAATTTTGCTTTTACAGATGTGGGCACACATGCTTATTCCATTGGAGCATATGAAGAGCAGGTTGAAGCATTACTCGGAGGAATCTTAGCATCACAGCATGCAAGGAATTGTTCTGAAGCTGAACAAGATTGACAGGGTCGCACTCGCACCTGGAGAAACCTGACGGGAAGCTCCCCTCTGGACCTCGCATCGGCCCGGGGGCTAGGCTCCCGGACGTTGGTCAAGAAGGCCAGCTTCCCGGCCTTGGTGCACCCCAGCCACGTGCCCCCGCCTACCTCGTCCTTGCCCCCGAGGATTTGCTCGCCCTCCTCCCCCGCGGCGGGCCACCACTCCGCCGGCCGCGTCGGCCTTCTCACAACACGCGCGCAAGCGGCTCAGAAATACAGAAAGATCGGAGCACGAATCGTAGAGGTGGATCTGGGATACGGGGGAGGAGGCGCGCACCTGGAGTGGTACTCGTCGCGGTTGAAGAGGAGGAGCAGGCCGTACGCCGGGTGAGACTGCCACGCCCAAGCCGCGATGCACATGGCCGGTCGAGCGCGGTGGCGAAGAGGAATTCGGAGATCGTCGTAACGCCGGGGGCGCTCTGTGGCCGCGGCGCCCGTCGGTGGGTAGAACACGGTGATGAGTTGAGGACGGGCTGGACGGCGACCGGCAAGGTGGTGTACTTGCCGAAAGTTCCCTGCACAAGTGCGAATTTATGTCCCAAGCGGGGAGACGGGCTCGCAGAAGCTCTCCTGACCGTCGATGTCACTAACGAGGGAATCAGATCGAGATCACGTTCGCCCCCGACGATGCCATCTGGTTCTTCAGCCGCGCCACGGAGGAGCCCTCTGATAAGCTTGGTTGCTGGCATGAATTTGGTCATCTCGGAGATCTTTTCTTTTCCACATAACCCCAATTTAAAGTTATATTATTATGTACTGTATCTAGTTTGATTGTCAATATGTCATTTTCCGCTCGTTCTATATATTTTGCGGTCAACAAAATTAGATTTTGGCCAAGTTTTTTGGTTGCATACGACTTAGTGTTGAGGTTAGTGGCGGGGCTAGAGCACAATCAATCAGGGTGCATTATATGTGTTGATTTGACCCACCACGGTGCACTAAAAGTTGATTATAGGGGTGCACACTGATTTTGCAGCTAATTGCATGATAGAAACAAGGCTACCCGGATGTATACTTGTTTCTAATATTTATTATATAAACCATTTTATTAAGATTGTCATCACTTATCGAGATTGTAAGTGTACACTCCTCCTAAGTGTGTTTTTGCTAATTAGTGACAGTTTCTATGGAATACTATTTTTATTAAGTTTATATGAAGGAATATTCCATAATAATGTTGTTGTTGATGTGTTCGATTCAAGTGTGGATGCCATGATGATAAAGATATAACTTGGGTATTGGTATCAACTATCAAGATCATCGATTTGAATAGAAGAATATTATATGATCAAGATCTTAAATCTTGAGAGTTTGATTTGAAGAGAAAAATTCAAGATATGGCTCTAAGCCGGTGCCATCATAGTCTCATGAGTTGAGCTATAGTTGACTAAGGTTCTTTATGCACGTCAAGATATTATGATAGGGATTAAGGAGAAACAAGGTTAACCAAAACTAAGAGTGAAGATTGAATTCAAATTGGTCCATTCTAAACATTGGGACACACCAAGGCTAACATCGTGACTCGCTATTACTAAAGGGGCAATTTCTTGTTTGGATTCACTCCTTGCTTCCTTCACCATCTTCTAATCGTTAGAAAAATTGCTCCCTTCTTCGTCGAGGGCTTGGTCCTACATTATGACCAACACACGTTGCAGTTGCTTAGAGTGTGGTTGATCCCTCCATACCAAGTAAGGGCACTGAGGGGTTTCATAGTTGCAGTCCTAGAATCTATGACGGGTGTGCTTGACCTCGAATGCGATGAGTCGGCAAGGGTATCAGTTACACAAACATCTTTTGGCTTTGTCGATACTACAAAGCGATGTCGTTTCATTCTGGATCATAGATCAACCATGGTACGATGCTTTTCCGACAGATCTCGCTGAATTTGGTATGTGTACTTTCTGATCTATGCTTCTCTTCATCGACGATGGTTGGTGCTCCCGCACGCTCCTTTTGGGTCTTAGTCCATCTCTAACATCCCCTGCATATGGACATTTCGAGTCCGTCGCGGCCTATAGCGAGCCCCAACAACATGCCGCAAACGGACCGCACGAGGCGAACATGTTTATTCCGGAGAAAATTCACTTAGATTTGGGCCAGTTTTGCGACATCACAGACATCGCACAAATTAGGGACGAGCCCTTAGCTGGCCTCAAGTCAGTGAGGGAATATAGTATTTTTCTCAATAGCATAGTTAGGATACGTTGTCATTGCATATTAAACATAATTAAAACTAAAACTAAGCTAAAGTACATCAGGCCTGCCCGACCGCTCAGTGTAGTAGCTGGTTTGGCCCTTATTGTCTTGGTGGTCGCCGGAGCTGCCTTGGCCCTCGTCGCCGCCGTGCATCCCCTCGACAGACCGACACATCTTATCGTAGACGACGTGCCTCCTAGCATGGTAGGCGAAGGCTACAACTGGGCATGGGCAGCCCACCCTGGACGGCCCGGTTGCACGTTAGGCCGGGTTCGGGCCTTTGGAGCCCAAACGGCGGGCCGGGCCGGGGCCGGGCTCAGGCTTATAGGGAACAAAATTTAACCCCAGTTCGGGCCGGGCTTGGCGGGTCGGGCTGAGTCGGGCTTTCGTCTGTTCGGGCTAGGTTTGGGCTTGATTTGTAAGCCCAAAGGTCAGGCTGGGCTTGGACATGAGAATTTAAAGTCGGGTTTTTTTTGGCCCAGCCCAACGCGAAGAGGGTCTGCGACGATGACTTTGGCTCGAAGGGTATCACTCGATGGTGGTCTCGCTGATCTGGGCCCACGTGGTGAGTGGGCGTCGGGGGAAGAGGGGGGGGGAGAAGGGGGAGCCATGGTTGTGCATGTGTGGCCCTGCCCTAGTGAGGCGACTTGTACACTCTGACGCGGGAATCTCGCTGCGCGGGCGGGAAGGAACAGCGCCACCCACAACCAAACCGCGGCCCTTTCCATATCCGGAGGCCGTCACATCTAGACCGAAACAGATCAAAATGCGGTATGTTTTGCAGTTCACCTTTGGAGATGACACCAACATCTATTTAGTACAACAAGCTCTATTAGGATTTTCTTTGCCAAACTTCAATGATGAAGAGATGAGGACGCGGTTGTACAATGACGAGAGATGAGGACACCGTTGTAGTCATCCTTAGGTGGTCCATATATATTCTTTTTTACTTTTAAGTTTTTTATACTGCTACCGACAATTATAAATAGATCGGTGAATATTTTGCAAAGCAAAAACTTGCGCAGATAATTTACTCTCCCTACGCGCGCTACACGGCAGTACTCGCAAAACCGCCTTGGACCAGTCGTGCGGTGTGCCACTGCCACCTGTAAGCTCGGCCCGCGTTCTCTCCTGCATTAGTCGTGCACTTTATGGCCACTGCATCCTGAAGATGACCCAGTGAGACTGAGATAGTGATATGACCACACGCTGCAGGGACCCACGCCCCAGTTTTCCGCGTGTGACCGTCCGTCCAAAACGGTCAGAATAGGGGGAGAGACCACGGGTCCGTTGAGACCCGAAGGGGGAGAGAGAGCGTCACTGATCAGTGATTCAGTGAGCAGAGCGCGTGCAGGTTTCATACGGCAAAAAAGCCACGGAATCGGTACGAAAAGGAGAGCGCATTTTCGTTGCAATCTCTCCTCGAGGCTACTACCAGGGGGGCTCGGCTGGCTCTGCCCCTTCCCACAGACCGGCCGAGCATTGTTTTGTACTGCATGGCAAATAAAAACCGTGTATTCTAGTAAATTCAGAATACAGATACATATACATTTTCAGAATTCAGATACATATATCCTATATACTGTAACTTACTAGACAGTGTGGATTCCATGTCTGGCAGCCCAGAAATGGAAGGATTTTCGTTATGGGCTGCGAGTGAGGGAGTGCACGATTGTTGGCAGAAACCCACATTGCATCTACAGCATCCAAAAACTCGATCCAAAAAACCGCAGCGGAATCAAGCGGTGGAGGGCGTGTACCCCTCATTTCGCCGTTTAACATTTTGGGAAATACTACTACCAGCAAAAAACCCTTCAAGTTCCCCAACCAATCTCACTCTCCCCCCCTCTCCATGGACGCCGCCGCCGCCGCCGCCGTCTCCACCCTCTCCGCGCTCGCCGTCTTCGTCAGCACCGTCCACAACGGTCTCGCCCTCCTCACCCTATTCTCCCCCCTCCTACCGCCGCACGGCGTGCAACACTCTGACGCGCTTCTGCCCGCCCATGCAGGTGCCGTGAGGAGCGCGCACGGGTACAAGGTGGTCGGGCGGCGCGAGTGGGAGCGCTGGGTGGAGAGGGAGTTCGCCTTCTCCCCGACCGCCTGCCGCGAGGTCCCGCTCCCCGTCGGGTCCCCGCGGATACTCCCCACCGACTGGCGCGGCCGCCCCGTCTACCGCGAGGGCCAGCTCGTGGGGCCCTGGCGCTGCATCCTCGCCTTCGATTCCGTCGCCGGGGTCGCCCCGCCGCCCACGCTGCCGCCCCTCCTCTCCCCCTCCGGGTACGTACCATCACCCACACCTTCAATCAATGGCCAATAGATAGATTTCCTTCTCCCCCCAACTATTTCCTGTTTCTGCCCCCCAAAGATTTACGAGAAATGCGATTCAATGCTGACATCTTCGCTTCTTCCTTCCCTTTTTGCGGTCTCATTAGCAGGAACGCGAGGCTGATCTGCTGCGTGCCTTCCCTGTACAACGACCTGCTCAAGCTGTTCCCGTTTCAGAAACTGCAGAAGGTCCCCGAGCCCATTCGGTGTGATTCAGATAAGCCAAAGACCCCTGTCGATACCAAGCGTGCTCTTATTCCTAAGAAGGTTCTCACTCAGCGTGATTCAGATAAGCAAAAGACCCCTTTGGATGCAAAGGATGATATAATTTCTAACAAGAAGGTTCAGACTGTACCCATTCAGTGTGATTCCTGTGAGCAAAAGCCCCCTTTGGATACAAATTCACATGAGAAAGGGGGCCCTTTGGACACAAAGGATGATATAATTCCCAAGAAGGTTCACACTGAACTCATCCAGTGCGATTCAGATGGGCAGAAGGCCCCCTTGGATACGAAGGATAATATAATTTCTAAGAAAGCTGTTCACACTGAACTCATTCAGTGTGATTCGGACGACCCGAAGACCCCTTTGGATAGGAAGGATACGATTTCTAAGATGGTTCACTCTGAACTCATCCAGTGTGATGCGGATGAGCATAAGGCCCCTTTGGATTCAAAGGGATGGATTCCTACTATTAAGGTTCAACTGCCTGGGTCTGATTCTGCTGGGCGTCCCCGAATTGGTCAAGGTGAATGCATCTCTTTCATTGTCAACTTTTTGAAATCTGTCTGTAAATCGGAATCTTACGCTCGTGCAGGAGGCTTTGGTGTTGCCTTTAGTGTGAGGTGGACGTTCAATCTGGGGTTTAGGTGTGGGCCAGAGAAAATTGAGAGGAGAGTTAGGAAAATATTACATATGAAATGTATTTAAGACATATGCATCCTATCCCCCTAGCTAGCTAGGCTCTTCCTATAAAACAAAAATGAATGGGACATCTCCTGATTAATCTAGTAGCTAATAATATTTGTAAAACAATAGACATAAAACTTTCTAAGATTTATCAATCAAAGAACAATGTCTGGGATTTGAAGAAATTGAGAAGCCACGATTGAAGAGTCTTGGTTACCGAGAACCCTTATATATCATCATAGAACAAATAAACCAACTAGAGAAAAAAATGTACATAGTATTTATACAATTGGCTAAACAAAATAGAATCTATGATCACAACTCCATTTTTACATCAAGAACTACTCCAAATGTAGATCAGAATCTGACACTCGTGCAAGAGGTTTTAGCATTGCTGTTAGTGTGGGGTGGATGTTGAACCAGGGGTTTAGGTGTGGGCCAAGGCAAATTGATAGGGAGGTCTTTAGATGGTGATGACAAGGGGAATAAGTTTGTCTAGTGGACAGTTAGGAATATGACATGCATTTTGTTTGAGACATGTGCGCCCTAACTCCAACTATGAGAATGGTTTAGCTACCTCTTCGTAAAAAGCAAAAACAAATGGGCCATCTCCTGATTAATCGATCTATTTTTATATTCTTAAAGCAATAGAAAAATAGCGCTTGAGATTTCTCAATCAAAGAAAAATGGCCGAGGTTCAAGAAATTGAGAAGCCACGGTTGAAGAGCCTCGGTCACCTTCCAAAATAAGAATCATTAGTGGATTCTAGTATGAAATCATCACAGAACAAATAAACCAATGAGAAAAAGAAATGAACATAGGGTTTTCAAGGAAGTGTCTAAAAAAATCTATGATTACAACTCCAAAGCATATAAAATATTAATCTAGACATGATCCAAAATCATCACAGAACAAATAAAGCATGTTCCAAAATTATTAGATGCATGTTTTCATGGCAATAGTTCATCATTCTGGACATGATCCGATCATGGAGCTCATGGAACCAATCGGAGATTTAGAGTAAGAAAGGCTTCCGTGCATCCTGCCACTAGGCCGGGCGACAATACCAGCCTGCGGCAGTACCCTTTCACGCATCATTTTCAGTGGTAGGATCTGCCATATGACCTCTGACAAATGTGTCACGAAAGGAGGGCAGACAGCCATTGTAGGGTCCACATGCACCGATTTCATGAGCTTCCGATGCATGCATACAAAGAGTAGAGCAGAAAGGGAGGTATCGAGAATATTTCCAAAAGAAAAAAGGAAGCCAGAGGGCCACCAAATTGCTAGCTAAAACCATAGAAATAAGGAATGATCAGAACAAGATCAACAAGAGGCACGGAAAGGGTTACCTTCACCTATAGCATCCTAATATATGTTTCAACCCATGGTATGCAATTTACCAGCAAAGTTACTTGGTATGGTTTTATACACTAATTTTACTTATGTCGTCATACGCATATTCATGTGGTCATCGTCTAGTTTAAACTTTTCACATTTGATCGGAACTTTTGCCCTAAAAAGGATAAATCTCGTTTGGACCATTACCTTCATTATTGTTCGAAAAGTAGTGTGAAATAAAGACTAGAGTGGGATATCATAATACAATACCCAACAGATTAGCCTGTTCTCTCTCGTCCGACAACAAACGCGGAAAAAGTGCTAGAATATATGGTTGACTTGACAATTTCAATCCCCACAAGATTTTGTGTCAGCTTTGAAACCCTATCTTGTTTGCACTAGTCTCAAACCACAGATACCTTCCTTGCACCTTAGTCTAAATATCCTTGTAGTTGTATTTACTGAACAGGATTTTAAAAAAGTGACAGTTAAGGTTTGCATTAAGTCTAACCTGATTGACTAGATAATGCCTGAGGCTCTTCTTTGGTAAATGGCTGGCAAGTGTGTTTAGTACCCTGTTTCCACACCAGCCCCCTTCAGACTGTGTGGGTTGTAATCGCCTTCTCGGAGGCGTGTACAAATGTTTTTTTCTATAAATGCATCGAGACACAAGCTCTGTGTTTTCTCAAAAAAAAAATCGTGTTAAAAATGTACCTTCTAGTTTGTGAGGCTACTTATTTTTGGCAATTGTTGATTTTATGCAGAATTGGTGTATAAATGGACTCATGGCATCTTATTAACTGTAGTTAAAAAAAATGATACTCCGTACAATGGAATGACTTAGTGTTGGTTTTCATGGAACTTCTCGGTTGAATGTTCTTGCATCGCTTGCTTCGTACTTTCATTGCATTTCTCTGTTACTTGAGATTTTTTCTTCAATATGCTGATTCCAATCTCCATTTGACCAATGCAGAACTTCCAACACCAGTTCAGAAGCAGAGAAGAGCCCAGCGGGAGTATATAGCTAGCCTTACTCTAGGTGACATAGCTCAATACTTCCATCTTCCAATCAGAGAAGCATCTAGGACTCTGCGGATCGGACTAAGCATACTAAAGAAGAAATGCCGGCAGTATGGGATACCTCGCTGGCCTCACCGGAAAATCAAGTCCCTTGATTCGCTAATTCAAGATCTTGAGGTAAATCTGACAGCACCATCGTCACTTCATTACCGGGTCAATATATTAGCTGTAGGCACAACAGTGTGACGTAGCGCTAACCTGGTGTGACTAACAGAACTAATACCTTGTTACTTTTACAGTATGTGCTTAACGACACAGAAAAGGATGGTGGGGAGCAGGAAGAGCACACGGAGAAGGAAGAGGAGAAGGATGATGCGATGCGGTCGCTGGCTAAGCGGAAGAGGCAGTTGGAGACTGAGATGGCGACCATCCACCAGAAGCCGACGCTGGACCTGATGAATGAAACCAAGCAGTTCAGGCAGTTCGTTTTCAAGAGGAGATACAAAGCTAAACACCTAGCGGAGGAGGAATAGCTTCTCTTTAATTTATTAGGCTACTAAACAATCAGATCCCGTGTCATGTGTATCTAGTAGAGAACTCCTTGGGCAGAAGGAAGCTGATGCCGGCGTAGTAACATAGACAATCAGAGATGGCCAAAGCTATCCGCGGTTAACTTAGCGTAGTGTCTCGGCAGATGGTAGCTGAAGCATGTGTTGTACCACCAGTGTTCGAACTATGTGCTTAGCTTCTCTTCGCAGTTCGCAAACCTGTTGTGAAATAATGGTGCTGCTGGTGCTCCTGTGTTTACTGATGGTTTGCTTTGTGGCTGCTGCGCAAGGGTTATTGCCTTTTCTCCTTGATCTACAACTTGTGGATTACAAGGGAACTGACCTTCTTTCAGTCTTTCCTTACACCGACATCTTGTTCCTTGTGAACCGATTCTGGGATGATCAACGTGGGAACCTTGTTGTTTCTGCACTCAAATAGAGCAAAACAAAATTTGTTATATCTCTGGCCTAGCTGCTAGCCGACGATTGCAGCCGGAATCCACGTCACCGCAGCCCCAGAAATGGAAGGCTTCTATGAGCTGTGGCCGTGCACCTCGCAGAGAGAAAACTCTTTCGTCTCCAGCAGGCGCTGCGATGCAAGCTTCCAAAACTCGATCCAGGCAGTAAAATTTGTTTGAACCGTAGCATCACGCGGGCGCCACAACCTTCCCCTTTGTCGCCGCCCGCTTCATTTCTTTCGACGGTGCGCGCCGCCGGATCCCTCCTCTCCCCTTTCACCTAATCAATCCCGTCTCTCCTCCCCACAGATGGACGCCGCCGCCGCCGCCTTCTCCACCCTCTCCGCGCTCGCCGTCTTCGCCAGCACGGTCCACCACGGTCGCGCCTCTTGCCCGATTTCCCCCTTCTTCTCCCCACGGCTCACGACGGACGTGTGTGTGTGTGTGTGTGACGCACGGTTTCTTGTTCTTGCTTGTGCCTACGCAGGTGCCGTGCGGAGCGTGCACGGGTACAGGGTCGTCGGGAAGGGAGGGAGCGGCGGGTGGGAGAGGTGGGTGGAGAGGGAGTTCGTCTTCTCCCCGACCTGGTGCCGCGAAGTCCCGGTCCCCGCCGCCGCGCCGCGGATACTCCCGGCGCAGTGGCGCGGCCGGCCGGCGTACCGCGAGGGGCAGATGGTGGGCGCCTGGCGCTGCATCCTGGCCTTCGATTCCGTCGCCGACGTCAAGCCGCCGCCCACGCCGCCGCCGGTGCTCTCCCCCTTCAGGTACACATTCACGCAAGCAGTTTCTGCCCGCAAGAACTCGTTGGCCGATCAACACTGAAAACTTCGGTTTTGTTTTCGTCCTATCCTATCAGGAATCCGGGGTTGGTGTGTGCGGCTTCCCTGTACAACGACCTGCAGAAGCTGTTTCAGTTTCAGAATTTTGAAAAGGTCCCGGACCTCGTTCAGTGTGATTCTGAGGAGAAACTGACCAGTTCGGATGCAAAGGAGAAAACTTCTGATGAGGTTGATGACTCAGGGTCTGATTCTGATGAGGATCCCCAATCTGGTGAAGGTGATCACGTCTCTTCAATTCTGATTTGGACATCTATATTTAAAATGTGAGGGGGTTTAGCCTTATTGTTTGTGTGAGGTTGGATGTTCAACCAGGGTTCTAAGATGTGGGCTAAGGAAAATAGAGAAGTAGTAGCTCTTTACATAGTGTCAGGCAGAACTAGTTAGGCTGGTACTGGGAAGTCAGGAATATATCTATTGTTTAAGACCAGTGCATCCTAATATCCTATACTCTTAACATGGCAATTGGCTAGCTACCTAGCTCCTTTTCCTAAAAAATAAATGAATGGGGTATCTCCTAAGTTGATTAGTATCAGTAGCCTGTGGGTAGACCATGTGCTGAGAAAAAGTGAAAAAAGAAAATAAAAACAGATTGATAGAACATCAGCATAACAGTTGTTCAGAACAGGCAAATTTGATAAGATGGTTCTTGCTTAGCTTAGTAAATCCATGATATTTTGTATATGTATGTTTTTTAACATATTTCTGAAACAAATTTTACTCATTTATCAATTTGTCATATACATATTCAGGGCACTAATTTGCCTCAAAAGAAAATAAGGTTACATAAAAGGGAACATGTAGTCCAGACTTCACGCAGCTGATTTGAAGCATTTTCATCATTTGTTTTTGAAAAATATAGCGTGAAAAAAGACTAGTGGGATATCATAACCCAATAAGATGCAGTTATCTAGGAGGTTTTTATTGAGGACATATATACATTCAAAAAGATCTTGTATATGGTATTTTTAAAACTAACTTACCTATGTTATCATATACATATGCAGGGCACTAATTTACATTGAGAGAAACTGAGTCTATGTAAATTGGATACAATCATACAACTGATTTGGAGCCTTTTCGTCATTATTTTTAGGAAAATAAAATGTAGAAGAGACTACAGAGGGATATTATAACACAGTAGATTATGCAGTTATATTTTGCATCACTTTGAAACCCTACCTTCATGTTTGCAGAAGTTTCAAACCGCAGATACCTTCCTTTCAACTCATTCCAAATATCCTTTTCTGTCACTGAATAGAAAGTCAAAAAGAGAGAGATATTTGTGTTTATAGAAACATGAAGTCTTTTGTTTGTGAGAATGTTTGTTCTTGGAAATTGTCGATGTCATGCAGAATTTGGAAGCACATTTGATCTATTATTATATTGACTCATGGAATTTGAATAACTGCAGTTAAAAAGGACACGATGGAATGACTTACTGTTGCTCTTCATGAACTTCTTGCCTGTCTTTTCTCCGTTGCATACTTTACCTGCTAGCAACTTTAAGAGTGAATAATTTCAATCACGTTGCAACAATTCTACCCTCTGAAGTTTCATGCCTGCTGCGTTTCCTTCTTGTTTTTCATTTCCGCTTCAGTATGCTGACCTCCAATCTCCTTATGACGAACGCAGGACTTCCAGCACCAGCTAAGAGGCAGCGGAGAGCCAACCGCAAGCACATAGCTAGCATTACTCTTGTTGACATAGCACAGTACTTCCATCTTCCAATCAGAGAAGCATCCAGGACTCTGAAGATCGGAGTCAGCATACTGAAGAGGAAATGCCGGCAATACGGGATACCCCGTTGGCCTCACCGGAAAATCAAGTCCCTTGATTCGCTGATCAGTGATCTTGAGGTAAATTTGACAGCGCCCTCTTCTGTGCATCATCATTGTCGGGCCTTATTGGCTATAGGCTACAACAATGTGATGATGTAGTGCTGAACTGTTGACACAACATATCCTTTGTCACCTTTACAGTATGTGATTGACGACACAGAGAGAGATGAAGTGCAGCAGGAGAAGCAGAAGAAAAAGGAGGAAGAGAAGCAAGACGCGATCCGAGCTCTCGCTAAGCGGAAGAGGTTGCTGGAGACGGAGAAGGAGACCATCCAGCAGAAGCCTGCCCTGGACCTGATGGCTGAGACCAAACTGTTCAGGGAGGACGTTTTCAAGAGGAGATACAGAGCCAAGAGTGTCGTGACGAATGAGATCTTTCTTTCCCAGGCTTGACGTCAATCTGTCATGTCATGTCATGTGTGACTTAACTTGTAGAGAATTCCTTGAACAGCGGGACGCTGATTGCTTAATAGGAGTGGTAAAATATATATCGAAGATGGCCAAAGCTGTCCGGTTAACTTCTCCTGGTGTCAACATAAGATGAACTGAGCCATGTTGTACTACCAAAGTACCAGTGTCTTGAAATATGCTTATGTCCTCTTCGCAAACCGTGTTGTGTTCTAATGGTGGTGCTGGCGCTTATGTGCAGTCTGAAGATTCACCATTTTGCTGCCAGTTCCTCTCCCCTGTTGTGTTCAGGGACCTTCTCTTTTCTGGTTCTGTCTGATCACTGGCCGGGTATGGCTGGGGTCAATACATCTTTGTGTAGCTGACGGCTGCCTGTGCCACAATTTCAGAAATGAAATTGGGAGCTATGCTCTTATATTACCTAAAAAAGAATTAATATTTGCTATTATTGGCGTTGGATTGAGACCGAGAGAAAAGTCTGCCCAACCTGCTGAAACATGTGCCATGGCCCATGTGCTTCTTTCGCAAAATACTGGTGTAATAGTCGTGAAAAGGTGCAAGCAATGGTTGGCTATATCGTCAGCAATCTGACGTCATGTTAATACTCAACTGAAGCTTGTGCAGCTTGTGCGGGACATCGATTGCCTCATTGCTGGAAGACACAACTCTCTATGATGATTTGATCAATAAAGTGCATGGTTCTCTAAAAAAAAAACTCTCTAAGACTTGCTGCACCAGTTTTTTGTTTGTTTAATCTGATCTGCTGCAAGAGTTTTTTTTTTTGAACATTATAGACAAGCAAGTCGCCCCATTAAAAACCTTCCAGTCCCCTTCGGTACCCTGGAAGGAAAAGAGTGCGTCAAGAACTTGCTGTCACCAATCAAAGTATGGTTACATCATCCACCAGTTGTGGATACAAGAAAAAAGGCGGGCTCTCAAGCCAAAAATTACAATTTGAGTCATCTGTCGACCTAGCTAATTGATGTGCCGCTCTATTCTCTTCCCTTGAGCAATGATATATAGATGCTTCATTGAAGCCAACCATCATAGTCCTGCACTCATCCAAGAAAGCCACGCCAACAATCCTATTCTCCATAGGGAAATTATAAGCATTGACCACCTCTTGACAATCTGTCTCAACAATCAGGTTGTTACAGCCAATGCGTTCAGCGAGTCGTAGCCCATCCCTTACCGCTTGAGCCTCTACAGTAGTAACGTCAATGAACCCTTCAATTTCGCTCTATTCTCTGACCTTGAGAGTCTCTGATAATACACCCCGTTGAGGCCCTCCTCGTTGCCAGATCCACTGCCGCATCAGTGTTCAATTTAACTTTACCTCTCGGGGGTTTAGTCTAGCCTTTTTAATCATCCCATTCTTATTTGTTCTTGCTCGGTTACAGTTTGCCACCATTGCCTTTATGGATAGCGCCATTCTGCTAGGAGATGGCGCTGTTCCTTTGTATTTTAGTTCTATGCGACGCCACCAGATGAACCAGGCTGCTGTGGCGATCACTTCTTTCCTCTGTAGTCCTCCAATTTAATTAGTATCTGGTTGCTTGGATCGAAGTAGCATTTCCAGGATGACACTACCAGATCGGTCCTCCTCCACTGTTTCTTGAATACTACTCGACATACCCAAAGCCTCCCAAGAGTATTTTTGTTTGTTTAACGCACAGGCCACAGATGCACAGCCCGAAGAGTTTTCGATTCTCTCACGCGTCCGCGTCCCCTGGACTGGACCAGCTGGCGCGTTAATGCCCAGATCAGTGGCTCACACTATTGGCAGGGCGCGACCTCTGCACGGGTCAGCCAGGAGGACGCATGGGCGTGCGTCACGTTCGCTGTATTGTATCTTTAACTTACCGTGCAAAGCATGCATGTCTCACGTAGGAGTGGGAGGTCCTAACCACCTAAGGGCATGTACAATGATGTACAGTCAGCCGTCTGTAATGTAGAACACGTCGGATTTTAATCTAGGTGGAAGGGAGAGAATAGAGAGAGAAGGGCAACCCGTCTGTACAATTACCGACCGTCTAATCCCACTAAAATCGTGGCTTAACGACAGCCTTTCTACCATTGTACGTGGGGGTGTCTGCTGCTCACCCTTTTTCCTTTCTATTCCAGTCGTTGCTCACCACTGGACGTGGGTTTACCTGGCGTGATTATAGGCCTTCAACAGACAACTAAACAGACAGTTTGCTGTATGAGGTGTCTATAGTGTAGTCTATACCTGACATGGCAGGATACTACAGACAGCATTTGTCTAAACTGTTGTACATGCCCTAAGGGCATGTACAATGGTGCTGACTAAGCTGTCTGTAAGTGGTGGTTATATGTGATTTTGATGATGTGGAGGTAAGAGAATGAGGAGAGAGAGCAGACAGTCTGTAGCATTCTTACAGACAGCTTACAGACTACGATTTTGCTATTGTATGGAGGGTGTCTGTAACTTATACTCACATATGGTTATGGCTAAAAATAGGAAACTTACAGACAGACTGTTGTACACATTGTCTATAGTATCGTCTATATATGACATGGATTAGTGCTAAACTAATGTACATGCCCTAAATAGTCTTGGAGTCCAACTTGCTCCAATGTGATTTTAGGTGGTACAAAGGAGTACCGATGTTCCTCGTAGATATTTGGGTTAATTTGTTGGGTACTACTCCCTCAATCTAATAAATCTTAGAAGTTGTTTGGAAGCCAGGCTTTTATTTTGTTTGTAGTATTTTAAAATGAATACATGTATTCATTTCATTTACATTGTAATTTCAGAAATGGACACTTGTTTGGTTGCCACATGAATTGCAAATGATAGCAGAATTCAATATTGAATTTATAAATGGCTTCCATAGAGAAACGTAAATGACAGGTCTTAGCTTAGAATCGTGTTTACCCATGAAATCATTTTGATGGATTTCCTAAATGAAATGACGGCCCAATTATGTGGCAACCAAACAGCCCACCTATGGAATTTCAAAATGAATTTCAGAATTCCAGACCCAAATGATGGATACCAAACGACCTCTTACGTGATTTAAATTCAAATTTAAACTAAAATCATAAGAAGTCGTTTGATATCCATCATTTGGGCCTGGAATCCTGAAATTTATTTTGGAATTTCATTGGTGGGTTGTTTGGTTGCCACAGAATTTACCTGTCATTTCATTTAGGAAATCCAGCAAAATGATGCCATGGGTAAACACGATTCCGAGCTGAGACCTGTCATTCGCGTCTCTCTATGGAAGCCATTTATAAATTCAATATTGAATTCTGCTGTCATTTGCAATTCCTGTAGCAACCAAACAAGTGTCCATTTCTGAAATTACAATGTAAATAAAATGAATACATGTATTCATTTTCAAAATGCTACAAATGAAAGGAAAGCCTAGCTTCCAAATGACTTCTAACATAAATTATGAAACAGAGAAAGTACCACCGAAGTGTGGAATGGCGTAGCGGAGTGTGCATGTACGCATGGTGATTGGGAACTGCATGCTCCAATTATCCCTCGTTAATTTTCCAAAAATGCTGCCATTTATGCACACAAGAAATGGAAAAAATTATCCTTTCAAACCATGCATTACCTCTGATCCTCCTAGGAAAGAAAATACCATATAGCTGAATTCAATGTACAACCATATGGATAACATGAAAGAAGAAGAAGGAGCAGAATCCTCCATACTAAACACAATATAGCTTCTACAATTATGTCAGGTTCAATCATTTTAGATATTTTCAGTTTACATTTTAGCTAAATCTGGGACAAGTATTTAGTGCAGGAGGGAGTCGCTTAATGTCAATCGTACCGCGTAGAGATAGCTCACGCGCCATAGGGGATACGATCTCCAGACAAAGTTAAATTAAAGGGACATGACATGCCTCGGAATTTCGAAGCTCAGCTGTCACATTGATCTGAACGCAACACGCAACAAGTCCATCAGCACGGTCAATGCTTATGCCAATAAATTAATAATAATAATCTAGGCACAGATCGAGTAGAGATGGCAAATCTCATCAGATGTCGAGGTTTTTACCAGACTACTACGAAACCATTGACAAATAGTATAAAGTTCTGAAACGGTGCTCTTTTGGCTTTTGCTTTGTCAAAGCCTTGAACTTTATTTGCTGAAATCCAATGAACTTGAGGCTAAGTGTTCAGACCTGGGTCCCTGAGTTAACTCAAAGAAGAATGACGGTGACCTTGATGTACGTGATTTCTTACCGTCAATTAGTGGGGGCACGCCCGGGGTCCCCGAGCTCGTCCATGACCAGGCAATTTGGCTTGGAAAAAGTGGTACAAAAAAGTTATTTCGTCCTATCCATAATACATAGCGTCTCAGTTAAATATATCTAAACACATTTTAGTGTATCCAGTTACTCATTTCAACGACAACTATCATAGGTCGAAGGGAGTAATCCCTCCGTTCATAATTACTTCATGTTTTGGGTTTGACCAAATTTAAACTTTGTAGACTTTGATCAAATATTTACGAAAAATATTAATATTTGAGAAATTAAATCTATTGCATTAGAATCTTCATAGAGCATATCTTCATATTATATGTATTTGGTATTATGGATGTTAATATATCTTTCTATACTTTCGATTAAACTTTATAAAGTTTGGTTTTGATTAAACCTAAACACGAACTAAATAAAAATGAAGGGGGTAGAAGAAATGTGAAATGTTCGGTGTTGTCAAAAAATGGAAAGGATTAGCAAATACTAGCCTGAACACGCTTCTAAATGATCCCTTTCCTCAAGTGGTAGTAACTTCACTTGTATGCTTTAGAAAGTTATGAGAAAATGGGCATAAGAAGAAGAAGATAATTGAGACTTAATAAATTTATGTAGACATACCCTTAAAAAGGAACAAAAGCTATCCTAATAAGAAGAAAATAATTGCTCAATTAATTAACAAAAACCAGGTGAAAAACGTTTGCCTTCCTTTTCAAATATAAAATGTTTTGGCAGTCAATAAATACTAAGGCATCGGGACAAAGAAGTACTCCATGTGTATCGCAAGTCGGAACAGACAAACCATGTAACAATAAAAATGTGAACTGAGTTTTGATGCAAAAATAAAAATTCCTCGGTTCACGAAAGGATGTTTTAAATTTGTCTAAACTTAAATCCATATATACACTATAAAAAATATATATACATCTAAATTTTAATAAATCTAAGATATTTTTGTGGACATATGTAGTATATACTGAGTTCTGATGCAAATTGAAGTTGCTAACGAACCGCGTAGATTGTTCAAAAAAAAAAAAAAAACGAACCGCGTAGAGAAAAGGCAATCACGATTCACGCGCGACAAGATACGATGGGCACTCTAAATTAACGGGCATGCCATGCCTGGGAACTTCCAAGTTCAGTTGTCAAACACATGCGAACACGACACGTAACAAAGTCCATCAGCACGGTCAACGCTTGTACTAGCAAATATAATAATCTGGGCGCAGATCGACTAGAAGACGGCAATCCCATATCCGCAGATATAAAACGGTGCTTTACTGCTCTTTTCACTTGCTTTTGTCAAAGCCCTGAACTTTAGCTGCCGGAAATCCAATGAGCTCGAGGCTGAGTGTCAAGAGCCGGGTCGCCGAGTTTAGCCGAAAGAAGAGTGAGGGCGACCTTGACGTACTAGTACGTGATACTCGGATCGTTAATTAGTGGAGGTAGGCTTCCGTAATCCATGTCCGTCGGTAGTCATCGATTTGGTCGATGATTAACTAGCTGTTTCAGATCTTCAAACGGATTTGTTACCGTGTCAGGTTAGGCCCGGCGCCGGCGGCCAAGCATGGGTAGAGCTGCCAAAAAACATGTGCAGGTCGCAATGGAGCTTGCGGCAGAGAAGATCGTAGCATCACGCCATTTCTTCAGCATATATATGGCCTGTTTTGGTTTGAATGAATTCTCTCCATCCTATAGAACTTTTCTTAACTTTGTCTAAAATTAGATTAATCTAGCTACTATATATTTAGTGTTCATATACATCTCAAATTTGGCAAAGTTAAGACATGTTTCGTAGGGTAGAGGGAGTACTTTCATTTATTCACTATCATAAAATATTTTAGGTCATTTTTTCGTATTTTGCGAGTTTTAGGTATATAGATATGCTAGGTTCTCTTATTTTGGTACGTATCTAGTTCAAAAGAAAATATCTGAAACATCTTGTAATAGTGAATGAAGCGAATAGTATATACCCCCTCCTTTCCTATATGTGTTGCGTATAACTTTTGGTCAAAATCAAACTTTATAAAATTTGACCATTTATAAAGACAAACATATCAATGTTTACAATATCTAGTACTAATCCGAGACATCTTTTCGGGAACGGAGGGTTACATACACCATGAAAATATATGCCATAGTGACTCTTGCAATATATAATTGATAAATACTTCCTTCATCTCACGAAGGTCGTCTGAGATTTGCTAAAATTTGGACGCATCTAAACACAACCTTCGTGAGACTGAGGGAGGAGATGTTCATATTTTTCACATATATTTGATTAACGTTTTTTTTAACTTGACAGAAAATTATATGTGCTAACATATTTTGGGAGAGTAGCACCTAATTAACAGTTTGGCCTGCTTGCTTGTCTTGCCTGGCACATGTTGCCGAACATATTGGAACAAACGCACGGCGCACGTACGCCATCTATTTCCGAGCTGATCTGCACACGTTCACGCAGCGTAGAATGCTCTGCCTGTCTCTGGATCTCTAACACGACAACGTGTCCAGTCCAATTGCAGCGCTCGCGAGCCGCGGCCGTAATCGCCATTCGCCAACACAATTAATATCGCGGCAGGCGAGATGCTTCCACTGTGAACCAAAACCGTCACCCTCTCCGAGATCGCTCTCCCGCTTCCTCCCCCTTCCCCTGCAACTTGCCCGGAAGCACATCGAGGAGACGGACGTACGGGTCCCTGACGGCTAAAGGGGAGCGAGCGACGACTCGCCGTGATCAAGCATTCAGACGATCAGGCGAGCACCCCGTTTGACCTCCCGGAAGTAAACGCGCAGGCTATTTCTATTTCTATTCGATCCGGCCATGCGCTTTATTCGGCCAAACAACACGGAGTGGCGTATCAGCTCGGCTCAAGCTTGAAAAGGCTTGGCTCACGCTCGGCTTGGCTCGAAGATCCACTAAGTTAATTCGAAACCTTTCGTCTAAGCTTGACAAGCTGGCTTGGTAAGTTTGCAAAACGGTTTGAAGGCTTCATGCCAAAAAAAAAGCATAAATATATCCATATCATTGTCTAACAAGTATCTAAATTATACTAGTTATTAGCCAATTTTATCTACACATATTGTAGAGGTGCTTTCAAGATAAGTTTGCACCTGATTTTTAATTGACCAGCCTACATATTCTTTTAAGATATGAGTATAAAGTTTAACTTGCCATATGCCCAAAGAACAATTATGTCATGAAATTGAAATGGCCATGAATGGCGGTGATAACCATCCTTTTATTTCAGCTAACTTGTTGGTTCTGCTTCCACACTGGACGACAAGTCCTAAAAATCTAGAAGTGAGGAAGATATAGAACTCATGTGCATAGTTAAGATCTTGGTGCCTAGTAGAGCTGCCACCACACACGCCATGGATGTGGTCTGTGTGGACTTCTCGACAAATTTTTTCTCTATAGAGTTAGCACACGTGTTCAATCCTGAGTGAGGATCAGACGATAAGCTTCCGATGTGGAGACACAAACAATCAATTTTGGGGATTCCTCTAGCAATTATGAACCCTAGAAAAAAATAGAAGACAAGTTAGGGTGTTTTTTTTTTAGCATATTCCATTTGCTAGCCCGAGCCTCTCCTAGTTAGAGAGCTTATATAGTACCACTACATCCACGTTGATTTTGATTGGTCATCCAGAACTTTTGAGCTTTAAGATTGAGCGAATCAGCCCAAATCTCGGGTTGCGCTTAGACAACGCTTGGCCATTTCTAGATGTTGTTTGACGAAAGTGAATATGAGTGCTAAAAACGCATGAGTTGGCATTCCTCCCTTCTTAAGATTCACTTGTCCTCAAGTGTACCTTTCTTGGAACCAATTCTTGATTGTGTTAGCAAAGAATGTTGGGAAGACTGTCTTGATGAAGTTTGTGTCTTCATAGGACTTGTCCTCCATTGCTGGATTACACTCAATTAGCCACTTTGTGACAAAAACTCCATTTCTACGAAGTGATATTGTCTCTAGGACAATGAGAGGTTCAATTTTGATTTGTTAATATTCTTACAAAAGTGGAACGGTCTTGCAAAGAAGAGCATGTGAGCCTTGATGTTTCTTAAGTTGGCTTACATGAAAAAACAAGATGAATTCGTACACAAGTAGGCATTAACAGTTTGTAAAGCAACATGGACAAACTTTTCAATTATTCTAAAATGCCCATAATATTTGGTGGTCAATTTGATTGCTTGCCTTATCCCAAACGCATACATTCTGTGGGGTTGCATCTTCAGGTGAACCATATCCCCAATATTCAATTTTCTTTGAGTTCTCCTCAGCTAGATTTGTATGACCTGGGACATAAACTTCGTTGATCATTAGAGGTGTAGAGCCATGTAGAGCCCGAAAAGGGAGTCACTTTGATAACATTGTGGAATGCGGTGTTGTACACCAAAAAGTGGAATTATTGGTTGCCACTTGAAAAATGGTGTGGGGGGTGGTGCAGTACTAAGCTTGGTTAGCTCTTTCTGTTTCCCCATAACTTTTTTTTGGTGGGGGGGGGGGGGGAGGTGCAGTACTAAGCTTCAATTTCACAACCATTGCCTTGAAGATGTCGTGGCACATATGTTTGGTGAAGATTATGTCCCTATGAGTGATAATGATGATAGGTGGCCCATGTAGTTTGAATATTGAGCTATTTCCCTCTTGCAAATAACACAATCAATGACATATCCCTCTACGTATTTTTTCAGGCATGAGCAGTACTAAGCTTCAATTTCACAACCATTGCCTTGAAGATGTCGTGGCACATATGTTTGGTGAAGATTATATCCCTATGAGTGATAATGATGATAGGTGGCCCATGTAGTTTGAATATTGAGCTATTTCCCTCTTGCAAATAACACAATCAATGACATATCCCTCTACGTATTTTTTCAGGCATGCTCAATAGAAGAGTTTCTTAACTATGGAATGTGGCTACAATGCGAGAGTGTCCTCTGATAGAAATAATTCGTTGTTTGGAGCGATAGCTCGAGCCTGTCTTGGGTGGTGGAGGGTAGCGAGTTAGCGACAGTGGCCGACACTAACCCTAGTGACAAGTAGAGGTAGTACAGGAGGGGATCGATAGCAAATCGGGGGATATACATGGCCGGCTCGGTGAGCTGACCGAGCCGAGCCTACCATTCTTAAAGTTTCACCGTATAGTTCAGCTAGGCTTGGCAAGTTTTGACGAGCCTATCCGAGCTAAACCACAAAGCCACCTCGGCTCGACTGTATTCGCGGTATCAAAACTCGTATGGTGGGTGCCACGGGGCGCGCCAATTAGCACTGACACGCCGATCCTAAAGCGCAAAACAAAATCCCCCGAAAGAAGACGACAGCGCCACCATCCTTTCGATCGGGAAGGTCTTCCATAACGCGTAGGCCTCGGCTCCCGCACGAGGAGAGCGCAGCAGAGGCGAGGCCTTTTTATATCCGAAGCGCAGTGAAGAGAGCATCTTCTTGCCGTAGCACCAGCCTCGAGAGATAGATAGACACAGAAGATACCTATAGTGGGGGAATAAACTGGGCCGCCGATTCCATTGAGCTCTCCATGGGGAACTGTTTCGGCTCCGAGGAGGCCGAGCTGGTGGAGGTCGAGAAGGCGCCGGGCCAGCAGCGCGGGCATGAACAGCCCCAAGGTAATAGCTTCCCGGTTTTCATTTCAATTTGGTGTTTGTTCTTGGCACAAGCTCTGAAATCTGGCCAGAGTTCATCACAACCATTCGCCTAACTGCTCCCATCAGATTTGCTTAATTTGCTCATTCGTTTATGCTGTTGGCTAAGGAATTTCTTGACCGTGCAGCAGCGGCAGCCCGCAGCCTCCCAGCCATGGAAGCACCACCCAGCGCAAAAGTCGTCGGCAGGAGGTCCCCGGGGTCGTCGATGAGCAGCTTCACCACCCGGACCACGAGCGGCGGCACCTCGGTGGGCGGCGTCGCGGACGGGGAGCCGGAGTCCGGCACGATCCTGGAGGCGCCCGACCTGCGCGTGTTCACGTTCGCGGAGCTCAAGGCGGCGACCCGGAACTTCAAGCCGGACAGCCTGCTGGGGGAGGGCGGGTTCGGGCAGGTGTACAAGGGGTGGGTGGACGAGAAGACCATGAACCCCGTGCGCAGCGGCACCGGCATGGTCATCGCCGTCAAGAAGCTCAACCAGGAGAGCCTCCAGGGCCTGCAGGAATGGCAGGTACGCCCTATACATCACCGCTGAATTTAGCTAAGTCGTTAAGCTTAGAGAACAGAAATGGCACACGGAATTTTCAGAAGCAGCCTGTTTCCGTCGAGCTGATCCCAGATATCCCAGCACGAGCTGAAAGAATCGGCATGGATGTAGGCATCAATAATTGCGGGCGTGTGTAAGCCTGCCCCGGTTTCCGGTTCCATGCCGGCCGGGCGCGCGTTCACGTGGCCACACCATCATTATCAGATGTTCATACCACTATACAATGTGTGTGAACCAACTTGTTAATTCGCCGGCGGCACATAGATTAGCTGTAGTGATGTACAGGTTGGTGCGCCGTCCTGGCCTGCTAATATTCTCGCTGAAATGTCAGCGACCGTCGGAGACGGAAATGTGCGCGCGCCGGCCGATCGTTATCCGCTGTTTGTTTCCATCTTCAGAAGCTGATCTAACCCCTGACGTATGTAATTTTTGTGTGCTTGCAGTCGGAGGTGAACTTCCTAGGTCGGATATCGCACCCGAACCTTGTGCGGCTGCTGGGGTACTGCGTGGAGAACAGGGACCTCCTGCTCGTCTACGAGTTCATGGCCAAGGGCAGCCTCGAGAACCACCTATTCAGAAGTCAGTCATCCCTCCTGCCTCCCTGAAACTACTCTGCGTTTTCCTTTGACCTTTTCGCATGCTTTTCCTGTCGGTTTCTCTGCAACTTCACCTCATGTTTGATTGATGGATTGGGTTGACTCCTTCTGACAACGATCTCGGATTGCGTACGTTAAGTGTCTGATGGGATGGTCTGCTCGCAAATAAACAAAACTCATGTCGTTGTCATCGCTGTAGAGATTATATTGCATCGATACGGCCAACTAATATAGAATAACGACATGACCAGGCGTGCGGGCTGGGCTTCAAAATCCATGTTCCGCCACCGTGATTAGGACCAGCAGGCCCAACTACCCAAGGACTACTGCTCCCACTAGCATTTGAACCTTTCTCTTCAAAAAATAGAAAAAAACTTGAACTTCAAAGCATGATGATCTGGCATATTCGGCCTTCCATCATAGCCTATTATTTTTATGTACTACGTAGTTCCCATAATGAAAATTCTAGCATTGTCTTAAGTTTTGAAAATTATGCTAATATATGCAATACAAAACTTATATAGTATGAAAAAAATATTTTGGGATGGGTCTAATGAAACACTTTTGATGTTGTAGTTGTTATTAATATATGTTTCAATATATTTGGTCGGATTTCAAGAATTAACTAAAAACATAAATATAACTTCTGTTTTTTTTGCGGGCATTTTTTTTGCGGGTAAATATAACTTCTGTTAATGATGTATCTTCCTAGAATCAGCGTACAATGACTAGAAGTATGCAATGTTGGAACATTTTCCCCGATTGAACTATGGCACTGGCAATATAATAAAAAAAATAACACTATGGCACATCTAACGGTCATGCCTAACGTGTAGGGTTTCTAGGAAATGTACGGCTGTAAAATCATGCAGGGTTCTTCTTTCAAGAAGTGCCATTTTAATTTTCTTCTAAATATCACCCATCGATTAGTTTTGGTGAATTAAGTCATTAAAACTAAGTTTTAACTAAGGGTTTAATCTAAAATGTACTAGTTTAGTTAAAACGAAGAGAGTACAATGAAGAAGGGAAACAAGGTGATATGAAAAAAAGAACCTAAAATGATAATCCAGACATGATTACATCTGATTAAAGCTTATTCAAAATCGCACTTCTATGATTTTTCTCAATAATATGAAAGAAAAATCAGACACATAACCTGCAGTATGTTTGGATAATTTGCTCCAGAACTAACAAGCCTTCCTTGCAAACAGAGAGCGGATCCTTCCAACCCATCTCCTGGGGCATGCGGCTGCGGATCGCCATCGACGCCGCACGCGGCCTCGCCTTCCTGCACTCGTCGGAGAAGCACGTCATCTACCGAGACTTCAAGGCCTCCAACATCCTACTCGACACGGTAAGCTCGATTGCAAAGCAAAGTTGGGCATCCGTACTATCAACAAGACAAGAAAATGTTGATTAACCTGTCTCATCATGTGCTGCAGCACTTCAACGCGAAGCTGTCCGACTTTGGTCTGGCGAAGAACGGGCCGACGGGCGGCGACAGCCACATCACGACGCGCGTGATGGGCACCTACGGGTACGCGGCGCCGGAGTACGTGGCGACGGGGCACCTGTACGTGAAGAGCGACGTGTACGGGTTCGGCGTGGTGCTGCTGGAGATGCTGACGGGGCTGCGCGCGCTGGACACGACGCGGCCGGCGCCGCAGCTCAACCTGGTGGACTGGGCCAAGCCGATGCTGGCGGACCGCCGGAAGCTGGCCCGCCTCGTGGACCCGCGCCTCGAGGGGCAGTACCCGTCCAAGGCCGCGCTGCGCGCCGCGCAGCTCACGCTGAGCTGCCTCGCCGGCGACCCCAAGAACCGGCCGTCCATGGCCGAGGTCGTGGTGGTGCTGGAGGAGGTCGAGCGGATGCGGCCGCGGCACCGGCGCGCGTCGCCGGAGCAGGACGGAAGCGGCGGCGCGTCGCCGAGGACCGCCGCGCGGAGCGTGCACGCCGGGGGCAGGCACCACCACCACCAGCAGTCGCCGCGGCCGAGGCCCGGGGCGGACGGCGCGCGGAGCAGCCACCAGTCTCCTCGGGTCAGATGACAAAGCCCGAAACGGAAACGTGCAGATATTAGCCCAGCGCCAGGTTTTTGGCCCATTTTTCTGTTCTTGGGCTTTTCTTGGCACATTTGGGCTGTTGGACGTGCGTGGTTGGAAAATGGCCCAAACGTTGGAGGTTGCTCGTTCCCATCCTGACTGGCTCTCTGACTCCAGCTTTGACACACACACTGTAGCTGTAGGAGTACTTCGTTTCGTCTAAAATGTAAGTCACGCATAGGCACAGCCGACAGCCGTTGTTCTTCTTTCGCGTAGCCTTAGTTTTAGTGCATTTTGAGCAAGAGGTGCTGAACGTAAAACATCACCGGCACGGTCCTGGTACAAGTCCGAGCTCTAAGAGCATCTCCACTCGTTTGCCCTCCCCACGCCGAAATCCGAGGAAATTTACGTCCGGATTGGACGTAAATTTGGCGTGGGGAGGAGTAGTTTCCCAGCCGCGATCTCAGGCGAAGACGGCGATCTAAATTTGAAAAACGGAAACTTGACAAACTACGGCATAAAACGGTCGAATTTAGACTAAATTTAATGATATTTACTATATAGAGGGTGAAGTTCATACATAGAGACCGAATTCGACTATATTTCGAATTCGGCTAGGGGAATACAACTGTAAATATGAAAACACGGCGCTCTACATGCCGAAATGGCGGTAGACCACCGTGTAGTCCCCGCCATCGTCGTCGGAGCCGTCGTCGTCGAACTGTGGCGGCGCCGAAGCCGCCTGGCTGCTGCCTTGGCCGGCGTCTCCCCACCGGCCGCTGGTGCGAGACGGGGACGGCGATGGCTTGTACAGCTCGTCGTCGGAGGCTTCGAGGTCGACGACGGGGACGACGGCGCCGGATGGAGGAGTCGCAGGCCGCCGGTAGCGAGCGGCGTCCTGGAGGAGCCTCGCCTGCCGCTCCGCTTCCTCCTTCTCCCATTGCTCCCTCGACCAGGCGCAGGCCTGGTCGAGCGGCATGGCGTTCTCGGCGGGTACGAGGTCCTGGAGGGACCTCGCGATGACAGCTTCGAGGATGGCGGCGTCCTCGGCGCTTTCTTCCTCCTCCACCTTCACCTTCGCCGGTTTGCGCTTCCGCTTGCCGGAAGTGTCGTGGTCGCGCTTGGGGCGGCGCCGTCCTTGTGCCGTCGACGGCTCGCGGATGACGATGCCGCCGCCGCGCGTGCGGTGGCTCGGCGGGGAATCCGGCTCCTTTTTCACCGGCGCCAAGGCTGGCGCCGACCTGGAGATCGACCTCGCCGCCGAACCGGGCGACGAGGAACTGGCAGCCATACGCCGTGGCTGCCAGATGTTTCCCCGTTGGCGGCTGTTCGATGCCCTCGATGGAGGGGGCATCGTCAGCCTAGGCGAATTGCCACCCTCGATGTGCTCGAGGACGTTGTGGAGCGTCCTATTCGTCGCGCTCCACCAACGCCGGCGACCCGCGGCGTTGTTGCGCGGAGGCGGAGGTGGCGGGCCGTCGTAGGCCGCCAGTTCGCGCTCCCACCGCCGGAGGAAGAACGAATTCCACCGAGTGTAGTTCTCGGGGTGGTGGCGCAGGTCGGCGCGTTCTTCCTCCGTCATCGCCATCCGCTCCTCCTCGATGGCGACGTCGAGGGCGTGGCCCTGGGGCGGCGGCGGGATTGGCACGCCACCAGCGCTTAGCCGCCACCTGCCGCCGGGGGGCCTCGTGTCCGGCGGGCAGGGGTACCCCGCCTGGTGGAGGAGGTGCCCCTCCCACGTGTGGAGAGATCGGCGGGGGAACCCGTTGTTAGATGCGTCGTCGTCGTAGAACGCCATCGGTGGAGGTGGAGGTGGAGGTGGAGGGTGAGTGGAGGGAGAATGGAGGAAGAGTGGAGCAGGGGCGTCGCGGCGAGCGGAGCGGCTTATATAGGCGCGGCGGGCGCGGCGGGCGCCGGCGATTAATGCCGCGTGGAAGACGATGCGTGCGCGGAAGACGATGCGTGCGCGGAAGACGATGCGACGACATTAACTCGCCGCGTGGAAGCTACGCGGCCGGCGAATGCTGAACGGCGGCAGGCTTTTACAGCGCGCGGAAGACGATGCGATGAGGACGACGATCGGTGTCTCTCGCCGACAAGTTGGGGCCACCAGACGCGCGGGAAGTTTCCTCGCCGTTTCCCGCGTTTTCGTTTCGTCCGGAGTCCCCGAGCGCTCCCCGGGGGGCCGGGGATGGCGTGGGATCGCCGGATGAATTTAGGCCCAAATCCGGATGAAATCGAGGAACCGGGGGCGCGACTGGACCGAATTTCGCCGTCCGGATGGAAAAACCGTCGTTCGGGGGCCTCGTCGGGGAGACGAGTAGAGATGCTCTAATTGCACAGCAGGACTTGTCTCGTAGGGGCGGGCGCAAGATTTCGACACTGGGTATTAGAAGTTGACAATTTTGTTCGTCAAAATATGGTTAAAAGACGCAAAACATCAAGTCCTGCATAATTTTACTGTTTGGGGGGGCTTTTTTTTTATCTTACTACTCCCTCCATTCATAATTTCGTCGAGTTAAGTTAAAGTACTCCATTTTGAAGCATGAAGAGCGACTAGCATCTCATCTCAATACCAGATTCGAAGACATCTAATGATATCAGGTTTGGATGAGAAAACAAAACAACCAAACACAACTTCCTCTGACTACCTCTATAGAAGCAAAATGGGGATATGAAGAATACTAACCAGCTCTCTACGTATACAATTGAGATTCCAAGCATGGTACTTAGCGGGATTGGATGAAAAAATGGCAAGACCCAAATATAGAAAAACTGGTAGTAAAACCTACTACAAGCCACCACAAACACAATAAAAAAAGGGCTCGAGCTCACCGGCCGTGAAGACAATTCTAACTCAACAAAGCGGTAAACCAAGGGGAAAGTTGTGTGCATATCAGATAGAACCATCTTCTTGGCAAGATGACCAAGATCATTATAGTTCATCAAATGAGAATCAGTTCTTGCTTCTTGGATGAATGAGTCCAATTGGTTTCTAAGGACAACAACTTCATATGTACAGAAGTCAGCAACGTACATATTAGCAAGCTCAACTAGTTTGTCTTCATCATAATTGGCAAATGAATTTTTGGGATCAGGACAAGCTATACATCTCAACAACTGAGTGGATCTTTCAGCAAAGCGGTTGTTCAACTCAACAATAATTTGATCATGCAAAACATTGAATACTTCAATTCTGAAATAATGATAGTAATTTACCAATTGGCCACCCAAAGTCCTTGAACGACCATTGGATGTCCTTGTATATTCCATGTTGGCACTACAATGTTCTATTTCAGACAAAAGTCAGTTACCTCTCTAAGGAGCCCATCCCAACCATCCTACCTTATTTCTTGAATTTTATCCAATGTGGATTTAATCAATCCCACATCACACACAATGTTCTGATTCTTCTTTTGCAAGCAATATGATAGATCATTAGTCTTGCCCAACATTCTAATCATAATATGCAATATGAGAACAAATTCAAATGTCTCCATGTGCTTTATCAACCCCCAGCTGTGGTTCTTTGTGCAACATTCTCTGCATCAAGGAATAGATTTTCTAATACCTTCAGAACAGGTTTCCACATCAAAATAAGTGTTGGCGTCCGAAACCCACCGACGAGCTACGGCTGGCAACACGAAGAGCCGGGAACAACCTAGGGCTGCGGCTGGCCCTGGTCCCTCCGAGCGACGGCCCGCAAAGCTCCTGGTACACACGTCCCGATGCTGGTGCAAGGGCGTGCCACCTGATCTATACCTGATCAGGAAGGTGATGGATTTGGTTCGCTTAGTTTCCTGCATGGCATACACGTAAACATTAAATACGAGCCTCGATCGGCTCTCAGGTCATCCCGTGAATCGGCTCAAGGAGCCGATCCACCCATGACTCGTATGGGGTTTACGATTGCATGGTGGTCCTGCTTGATCAATATGTAGCTAAAACGACCTACGACGATTTAGGGTTCTCACCACATAATCGGAACATCCTACGCGTGATTGAGCCTGGCAGCCACGCACGGTGATAATAAACCAACCCTAGACAAGGCCTAAAAACCAACATTAAGTTGATCCCCGGAACATCTTGTCTAGGGTTAGCAAACTACACCCTACGTGCTACTGGATCATTCAATCCGTTTGTAAGGCCTAACTATGCAGATATTAAACTAATCCTTGAGGAATCAAGGAGCAATCATAACGGATCGGATCTACTAAACAACGATCAAGCAAGGTGCCGCCCTTACACCTAAGAAAGGTGTAAGGGCGGCTAGACGTCTAAGGGTTGCATGAACGAAAGCATGTGATACGATGAAAACAATGCTAACCCTAACACATCTATGATAACTACGTTGCTCGCCATCAAAAAGGCTTCAGCACGAGCAACGCATGAACAACGAATAAATGTATACTGCCTAGATCGCAAGATGCGATCTAGGCAGCATGATGCTTACCCGGAAGAAAACCTCGAAACAAAGGGTCGGCGATGCGCCAAGATTGGTTTGTGATGAACGTGATTGTTGTTTTTCTCAATAACCCTAGATACATATTTATAGTCCGTAGACTTTCTAACGTGGGAATAATCCCAACCGTGCACGAGCCAAACTCTAACTAACCGACACGTATCCTACTATATTTACAGATACAAGGGCAAACTGCCCAAACTTCGTGTACAAGGCCGGTTCACGTATTTCTTCCATGTATATTCTTCAAGCCCAATCTTGATCGCGGCCCACCTCTAATCCGGTCAAATTCTGGTGATAACACATGCCCCCCTGGTTTTGGAATTGATAATTCCAAAATCACTCTGCTTTTTCTTCGTCGGGTCATGTCGTGGCAGAGCAAAACCGTCGCAGTATCCTTCATCATGATGCCTCGCCTTCTCAACTTCTCCGCGTGATTTGACCGTTGTTTTTTTTTCTTTGGGCACCACCTCCTCGGAAACTGCTGTGGCATTGAATCTCCACTATATCCCCTTTATTTAACCGCGCCGAACAGTTCGCCTCTTCATCCCCTTGCTCTGTTCCGGACATCGGCACCCAAAAAACCCCAATCCCGTAGCAATGTCTTCTTCCTCTTCCTCCTCTGCCTCGTCGGATCTCTCCTCCCAGTCCTACTCCTCCTCTTCTTCCTCCTCCCGCGAGCCGACGCCAGAGTGGGACCCGATGGCGGCTCAGATGGCGGCGCACAACGAGCGCGCCCCAGAGGAGTGGGACCAGGAGGACCACGCCTCCTCCGTCTGGTCCGAGGACGACAAGTCCTTGACCAGCGGAGACGAAGAGCTCCAGTTCCTCGCCGATGGGGAACTGGGATCGGAGAGCGAGGATGACTCGTTCTCCTGGGATGGCTACACCTCCTCCGAGGAAGAGGAGGAGGAAGACGACGACGACAACTCCCTCGAGGATTACCCGCCGGCAAAGCGGTTCCGCGCCTGGTCAGACGACGACGACGACGATGATGAAGATGAGGAGGCCCCCAATGGGGGCCGCTGGAGCAGCGACGAGGAGCCCGCCGGCAGCAGCGCTGACGAGAGCTCCGACGACGACGACGAGGGCAGCAACGGCCCGTAGACTGGGACCTAGTAGCATAGGCCTAGCAGTAGTAGTAGATCGGCCAATAGGCCTTTCTTTTGTTCTTCCTTCCTTGAGCAATCGGCTCTTTCTTTGTAAGAAATCCTTTATTAATGAAGAAATATTCCCCAATTAATTTTGCTTCTTTGTCGATTTTGCCGATTGTCAAACGAAGTCGATGCACAAAGAACCGATGGCAGGGCATCGGCTTATGCCATAAACATGCTCTAAGGCCATAAAATTTGCCTGTTCACACGGTCAACAGATCCAATTCGTGTCCACGCCATCTCCCGGTTTCAAACGCACAGATTCAGCAAAATCCACGGGAAAATTACCTCAGATGCCATGAATTCTGGCATGAAATCAATCCGTTAACCTGCTTAATTGAGCTTGTTCCTCTAGAGTCGATGGCTACGCATCGGCTTTTTCATTATTCTAAAGTCGATGTCTATGCATCGGCTGTACTGATATCCATATTTCTCAAGTCGATGTCTGCGCATCGGCTATGATTTGTATACAAAAAAAATTTTACTGGCCGATTTCATGAATCGGCCCCCAAATTTCACCGTTCGTCCTCCCACATGCTTGGGAAATATTTCTTGAGATGTTGGCCGTTGACAGCTACTGGGAACTTAGCGCCGTCCAGTTGCTCTAGCATGTATGCATTACCCTTCAATGCCTGGACGACTTTATATGGACCGTGCCAATTAGGAGACCATTTACCATACGCTTTATCCTTGGTTCCTAATGGCAACACAGCCTTCCCATACTAGATCACCAACTTGAAACTCCTTTGGTCTCACCTTCTTATTGTATGCACGAGCTACCCTAGCTTTATTCTCTTTAATCTTTTCCAACGACCAAAGTCTAAGTTCCGTTGCATCCTCAATAGTGTCACTCATCAAAGCTGCATATTCTTCAGCTGTTAGATCATTCTGAAACGTGACACGTCTTGATCCAGCCGTAATTTCCCAAGGCAATACGGCTTCCTGCCCATAGACGAGGCTGGTAAGGCGAAGTCTTTATGGCTCCATGGCATGACATGCGGTAGGCCCACAAAGCTTCTGACAGTGTTTCATGCCAAACCCTAGGGTTCTCGTCAATCTTCCTCTTGATCAGCTTGATCAGGCTCTGATTAGACGCTTCAGCTTGCCCGTTGGCTTGAGCATAGTATGGAGATGATCGGATCAGCTTAATCCCCATGTCATCGCAGAATTTTCTGAATTCTTTAGAAATAAAGACCGAACCTCCATCGGTCGTGATTGTTTGGGGAATCCCGAACCTATGAATGACGTGTTCTTTGACAAATTTGATAACATCTTCTGATTTTACCTTCTTCATAGGGACGGCCTCCACCCATTTGGTGAAGTAATCTGTAATGGCCAGGATCCACTCGTGGCCTTTGCTCGACGCAGGATGGATTTTGCCGATCATATCCATGCCCCAACCTCGGAATGGCCAAGGCTTGATGATGGGATTCATTGCTGATGCGGGTACCATCTGAATCTTCCCGAACATCTGACACGCTTGGCATCCCTTGTAGTACTTGAAGCAATCTTCAAGCATAGTGGGCCAATAAAACCCTGATCGCCTAATCAGCCACTTCATCTTATGAGCCGATTGGTGAGTTCCACGAGCGCCTTCGTGCACCTCATGTAAGAGCCGATTAGACTCGGTTGGTCCCGGGCACTTGAGTAGTAACCCTTCCAACGTCCTGTAGAACATGTCATCTCCTATAAGGACATATTTCATAGCCTTGTATCTTATCCGTTTAGGTGCCCCCGAGCCGAATCCTTCAAGTAATTGAAGATATCGGCTCTCCAGTCATCCTGTTCCAGGAACTGCACCTGAACTTCTGACCCGTCTGGTATGTCCTTGTACCCTGACGCCATTTGCGCGAGATCATTGGCATCGGTATTCTGAGATCTTGGGACCCAATTGAAATT
Source organism: Lolium rigidum (assembly GCF_022539505.1). Classification (NCBI taxonomy): domain Eukaryota; kingdom Viridiplantae; phylum Streptophyta; class Magnoliopsida; order Poales; family Poaceae; genus Lolium; species Lolium rigidum. The sequence continues at coordinate 92,281,130 of NC_061514.1, read as the reverse complement.
GATGTACCGAAAATGTGTCATCAGCTCACGACATTCCATCCAATATGGGAAGAGCGACTCACTCTCGCACTTGTATTCGTCCGTGAGCTGGGAAATCACCAACTTCGAGTCTCCAAAAAGCTCCACCACTTCTGCCCCGGCTTCCAGGCAGCAACTCCGGTCCCTTGCGTACTGCCTCATACTCAGCGACATTGTTTGTGCAAGGGGTAGATAGTCTGATGGAGAAGGAGTATGTTGCCCCCCGAGGCGACACGAGCAGAATGCCGATGCCACAACCATCGTCACAAGCCGACCCATCGAAGAACATAGCCCATGCACGTATAGATAGTGCTGCTATATTAGTATTGATCCGTTCAGCTATGAGATCGGCCAACGCTTGTCCCTTGACTGCTTTTGCAGGCTGATACCGGAGATCAAACTCCGATAACGCAAACATCCACTTACCAAGTCGGCCTTTCAAAACAGGAGCCGACAGCATGTGCTTGACAACGTCTGACTTGCATATGACGATGATTTCTGCTGTCAAAAGGATGTGATGGAGCTTGGTGCAGGTGAAGAACAGGCAGAGGCATAACTTCTCGACCTCAGGATACCTTGTCTCTGCATCCAACATCCTTCCGCTGAGGTAGAATACAACCTTTTCAACGCCCTCGTAGAGTTGCACCACCACCGAAGCAATGGACGTGTCGGCTACCGATAGGTAGATATAGAACGGCCTCGTCCCGCTGAGGCGGAACTAGCACAGGCGGTGTTGTTAGATACTGCTTAATCTCATCAAACGCCTGCTGTTGTTCTGCCCCCCAGTGAAACTCGTCATCAGATTTAATCTTGACCAATGCCATGAACGGCTCAATTCGTCCTGAGAGATTAGAGATGAATCGCCGGACGAAATTGATCTTGCCGATCAGACGTTGGAGCTCCTTCTTCGTGGTAGGCGGCTGCATGGTACGCATCGCCTCCTGACTTTTCAGGCCGATCTCAATTCCTCGTTCATGAACAAGAAAACCTAGGAACTGACCGGCCGTCACACCAAAGGCACACTTCTTTGGATTCATTCTGAGTCCGAACTTCCGAGTTCGGTCTAGGATGCGTCGCAAATCATCCAAGTGTCCTTCCATGGAGACAGACTTGACCACCACGTCATCGATGTAGATTTCCACCAACTTGCCGATCAGATCATGAAAAATATAATTCATGGCTCGTTGGTACGTTGCACCGGCATTCTTCAAACCAAAAGTCATGACCACATATTCGAACAAGCCCACTGATCCTGGTACTCGGAATGCAGTCTTGTGTATATCTTCTGGGGCCATGAAAATCTGGTTGTAGCCGGCATTGCCATCCATGAAACTCAACACCTTGTGGCCAGCAGCTGCGTTGATCAATGTTTCTGCCACAGGCATTGGATATTCATCCTTTGGCGTGGCTCTGTTGAGATCTCGGAAATCTATAGCCACACGCCATCGGCCGTCCTTTTCTCCACAGGTACAATACTGGAGATCCATTCAGCATACCTGCATGGCCTGATGAACCCGGCGGCTAACATTTTCTCGATCTCTTTCTTGACTTCTTCGAGAATTTCGGCCTTCATCTGACGTGCTCGTTGTTGGAATGGCCGAAATCCTTTCTTGAGAGGGAGCCGATGCTCAATGATGCTCCTGTCTAACCCAGGCATCTCTGTGTAATCCCATGCAAAGCAATCTGGGTACTCTTTTAATAGAGCTATCATCTGGCTCCTGAGATGGGGATCTAACTTCTTGCTGATGAAAGTTGGTCGTGGCTTATCCCCAGGACCAATGTCGACTTCTTCCAGCTCATCAGCCGATGTAAACCCATACCCTAGCTTTCCGTCACCTGTTAGATCGACGCTGAACACAGGCAAAACGCATGGCAAGGATAATATGGGCCGATTGCTGGAATCGGCCCCCAACTTGATTGCATTGCTCAAAAGAGGTTTACATCTTGTTCGTGCTTCACTATGACTACGTGACATGCTTGAGACAAGATCATTACTTTTTATTTTTTGGGGCCGATCACAAGGATCGGCCTTCCCATGTACGTTCATAGACTTTGCTCTTGTTACACGGTCAGGCCGGTGGATAAGACCAGCCTCACCCCGTTTTTTGACACGTCGATGTACTCGCAGTCGTCCAAAGTGATGCCTGAGAGTGGCTCTTGGCCTTCCGTCTCCCAAACGTTCATGCCAGCCGTTGAAATCTCGGCTGTATCGTCTGCATGGACGACTTCTACTTCATCTCCATCCCACTGTATTAGGCATTGGTGCATCGTAGATGGAATGCAACAGTTGGCGTGGATCCAATCTCTCCCTAGCAGGACAGCGTAAGTGCTCTTGCTATCGACAATGAAGAATGTCGTAGGGATGGTTTTCCTCCCTACGGTCAGATCCACGTTCAGAACACCTTGTGCATCAGATGCTTGGCCGTTGAAATCGCTCAGTGTAACGTTGGTCTTGATCAGATCCGAGCTAGAGCGTCCCAACCGACGTAGCATGGAGTATGGCATGATGTTGACTGCCGCTCCGGTGTCCACCAGCATCCTATTGACGGAGCTGCCCATTGATATAACCTCGTAAGTACGGGGCCTTCAGGTGTCCGTAGCTTCTTTCACGTGGCTTCTCAAAGATAACCGGCCGTGGGCCGCAGATCAAGTTGTGCCACGGTGCGCTCCGTCTAATCCTGGAGCACAAAACTCCGTCTGGAAGGATGAACACCATGTTTGTACTAGCCGATGTCTCATCATCGGCTTTCCTTTGCTTGGGGCGCCACTCCATCTTTTGTGGTCGACCCTCTTCGTCCGGGGTTCGTTGAATTTTCGCGGCCAGATCGGGCCGCGCCTTCCTTAGCGTGTGCAGGTATAACCTTTCGGCTTCCTCCAAGCCACGCAGTCGCTGAACCCTACGCTTTTGGGAACGGCTGAGTCCATCAGGGCACCACCTTGGCCGGTGGTACTTGTCCTCTTCTTCTTCGTAGTCATCTTCTAACTCCTCGAGGTCTTCTTCCCGAGAGGACTCAGTTTGCTTGTTCCTAGATGGGAGAGGCCCTAGACGTTTGAACACTGACACGTCTGTTGCACCCTTCTTCTTCTGTCTACATTCTAGGCAGTTGCCGATTGTAGGCAATCGGCTCATTCCTGAATCCCAGCAGTGCTTGAAGAAAGGACAGTCCCAGTGCTTGTCCACGTCGTCTTGTTCTCTTGACCTTTCCTTGGCACGGCGCTCGTATCTCTCCTCATCGCGATCATGCCGACGATGTCTCCTGGCGTCCCTGCTAGCTAGACGATCCCTTTCATCGTCGCTGTTGTACCGCCGGCGCTGGTCGTACTGACTTACATATTTGTTGAGGAGATGATCAGAGAGAGGTCGTTGATATCGCACATTCTTCACTTCTCCCTCAGTGATGTAGCGTTTGCCATCGTGCCGGAGCCGATCGCGTGGAACGGCTTCCTCCTTGTCCTTGCTACGAGAGCGGCTGCCCTCGCCTTTGTTCTTACCAGAGTGGTGCCCAGGCTCGACCATGTTAATGCTTAACGAGAAACCTGGTTGGCACCCCTCGGGGTAAGCGTATTCCACCGTGTTAACGGCGGGGAAGGGGTGTGTGTCGACTTTCATGGCGTACTGGTTGAAAATTAGACGTCCTTGTTCTATCGCCATTTGGATCTGCTGACGCCACACCCTGCAGTCGTTGGTGGTATGGGAGAACGTGTTATGCCATTTGCAGTATGGCTTTCCGTTCAGCTCCTGTACCGTGGGGATTTTGAGGCCTTCGGGTAACTTCAGCTGCTTCTCCTTAAGTAAGAGGTCGAAAATTTGCTCAGCTTTAGTTACGTCAAAATCAAACCCTCTGGGCGGACCTTGTGGCTTAACCCACTTGCAGGACACGGGGGTTGCCCCCCGAGTCCATTCAGCCACTGCTACCTCTTGATCTCCCGCAGACCCTTCATCTTCCTCTGTCTCAACCAGGACTACTGCACGCTTGAATTTGTCCTGGTACAGCTCTGGGTGGCGCTGTTCATATAATGACAGTTTCTGAACCATGTGTGCCAGTGAAGGGTAGTCTGCTTGGGAAGCCATATCCTTGATAGGTGATGCGAGACCCACCACCGCCAACTCAACCGCTTCTTTTTCAGTCAAACGAGCCGAATAGCATCGGTTCCTAACGGCCCTGAAGCGCTGGATGTATTCTGACACTGTTTCTCCGCGCTTCTGACGTACTTGTGCTAGATCGGCAATGCCAGCCTCGGAAGCTTCTGAGTGATATCGCATGTGGAATTGTTCCTCCAAGCTGCTTCCAAGTCCGGATCGAATCCGGTGGCGGTGATGTGTACCACCCAAAAGCCGATCCTGTGAGGGACCGTGCGAAGAACCTCACGCGTAGTGCATCCGCAGCTGAGATCGTGCCCGGCTGCGCCAAATATCGGCTTACATGCTCGATAGAGCTGGAGCCATCCGACCCACTAAACTTGGAGAATTCGGGGAGCCGATATTTGGGTGGTAGTGGGATCAAATCGTAGTCGTTGGGGTACGGCTTGGAATAGCCGATTGCCCTCCTTTTCGGCACCATGCCGGACCCGGTCTCTCAAGATCGTGCTGATCTGATCCGCAGTGCTAGCTGCAGGAGTGGAGCTCTGAAGATTCGCTGGCGTGGCATACTTAGCTAGCCACGCTTGCTTCTCAAGATCTGAGCTAGCTACAGGAGTTGAGCTCTGGAGGTTCGTCGGAGTGGCATACTTAGCTAGCCACGTCTGCTTCTCAAGATCTGATCCAGAAGCTCCTCCTGCTGTTCC